>NC_091316.1:8852453-8867453 GCF_038502225.1 Cherax quadricarinatus
GGACATTAAGAGAAAATTGAGAAAAATATGATGACTGGGAGCTCCAGTAAGTTTGTAGTGGGGGAAAGGAGTGAGGAAAGTGTAAAGCTTTAGAGTAACAGGGGCTTGGACATGCAACACGCTTGTGTAAACATCTAAGGCAGAAGTGAGTGGAGACAAGTGGTTTTTATGATTTAACGTGCTGTTGGAGTATGAGCAAGGTAATTACATTTATGAAGGGATTCAAGGAAACCAGCTAGGTGGATTTGAATCCAGAGTGCGTGCACTCTAAAGGAGAGGTGAGGTGCTGCGGTTTGATGGGGGGGAATTTGAACTATAATGTCGGTGCCCTTCTGGCAAGACAGTGATTAAATGAATGACAGTGTGTGATTTCTTATCTGTAGGGGCACCCCACCTCGGTGGGAGACGGTAGGAGTATATATATATATATATATATATATATATATATATATATATATATATATATATATATATATATATATATATATATATATATATATATACACACCTCGAAGTGGAGGTTTAAGGAAGAAAGATACTGAGTTTGAGTGAGTTAGAAGATATAAAATTTTAATTAAGGAAATACGCATTTTGATTTGCCAAGAGCACTATTAAAGTGGTATTACTGCATCACTCATCTGTGGGGTGAACATGGCGTGGGTCTAGGCTGGTCTAGTCACTCAGGTGTGGGGTGAGGAAGCATGTTACGGAGATGACATCATCAGAAACTCCTAGCAGGTGTCTCGAAGCGAACATGTAAATACAATGAATACACACACACACACACACACACACACACACACACACACACACACACACACACACACACACACATACACACACACAAGACCAGGGAAGGAGTATGATCAAAATTAACAGGGTCTTATTCACGTACTGGAAACACTGACTGTGAGAGCAAAAAAGAAATAAAGCAAAACTTGGAGAAGGTTGACCGGACACAGAGTAAAGCATGGGCGGAGAGAAGGTGCAAATATAGGGAATACAAAGGACCGTGGGGTGAATATACCACCAAGCATATCGCCAGAGCTGAACATAAACAGTATAATGACAGCAGCTTATACAAAATTTGCAAATCTAAGCATAGCATTCAGGAACCTGAATAAGGAATGCTTCAGAACTTATTACACGATACAGGTTAAGTCAGTCATTGAGTACGCGGCCCCGGCACGAAGCCCATGATGGTCAAACACGTGAAGGAACCGGAAAAGGTCCAAAGGTTTGCAACCAGGTTAGTACCAGAACTGAGAGGAATGTACTATGATGTGAGGTTGAAAAAACCTGAATCTGATGACCCTAGAAGAGAGAAGGACAAGGGAGGACGTGATTATAATTCCTAGTATAAAATTGTAAGAAGAACTGATAGGGCTGAATTAAGAGGATCAGTATCAGGGGGACACAGATGGAAGTTGAAGACGCAGATGAGACACAGGGATGTAAAGGAAGTATTTCGTAAGTCTCAGGATGGTCGAAAAGTGGAATGACTTTGGCGAGGAAAACTCGATACACAGCTTCAAGAGTAGATATGATAAGGCCCATGAGGCCAGAACTCAGTGATGCCGATCAAGCTGACTTAGAGACGGGGCCAGGAGCTAAGCATCGATTCCCGCAAACACAAATCGATGAGTACAAATTGGTGAACACAAAAAAAATCGGCCAATTGTCTATCGAAAAGTGCCACTGACAACTGGTAAATATCTCTGCTATACCTCTGATTGGTTTCCAGAGTTTTCCTACTCCCGCAGGCTTGTCTTGTGTTTGGTTGGTCAACCAGTGCTGATGCTGGCGGCCCACTGGCCCACATATCCATCACAGCCTGGTTGATCTGGCACTTGATGGAGGTACTTGTCGAGTTTCCTCTTGAAGACTTCTACACTTGTCCCGGAAGTGTTTCTGATATCTTCTGGTAAGATGTCAAAAAGGTCTGGGCCCACGAATGTTGATACAATGTTCTCTTATCGTTTCCACAGCACCCTAGCTTTTCACTGGGCTTACTTTACACTTTCTCCCAAATATCTCATTCCAGTAGAACAAGCCCTCAAGTACTTTACACGTATATATTATCACGTACCTCCCCCCCTCTCTCTCTTTTTTACTCTCTCCTCCCGTCAAGCGAGTACATATCTAGGAGTGGGAGTCGTTCCCAGCAATTTAAATGCTTTATTGACTAGAAATACATATAAACTGTATAACGTCAGCGGCATACGCAAGATTATTAAACCTCTGAATAGCATTCAGCAGCTTTAATAATCCTTCAAAGGCTTATATACAACATATGATAGGCCAATAATTCAGTACGCGGCCCCAGCATGGAGCCTACACTTAGTCAAGCAAGTAAAAACTTCGAAAAGTTCTCAAAGGCTTGCAACCGGGCGAGTGCCAGAACTGAGAGAGATGCAGTACGAGGAGAGGTTAAAGAAACTAAAGCTGATAGCTGACAACCCTAGCAGAGAGATTTATAAGGGAAGACATGATTACGACATATATAATCCTCAGAGAGACAGACAGGGCAGATAAGGACAGACTACATGAATTATGAGATCCAGAGTCAAGCAAGTACAGGTGGACGCTGAAAACACAGATGAGCCATAGGAATGGAAGGAGGTACTTCTTGAGTCATAGGGTGCTTGAAAAATGTAATGATTTGGACGAGGAAGTGGTGGAGATAAGCTCAATACACAGCTTCAGGAGTAGATATGATATGGCCCAAGAGGCCAGAAATCAGTGATGCCTATCAAAGTGGTCAAGGAGGAGTGACCAGGAACTTGGTCTCGACACCCGCAAATACAACTCAGTAGAGAGAGATACTCTCGTAAACAACAACCAATAATCTGGAGGATAAAGTAAATTTTGTGCACGACATTACTGTCGTATTGTGACTGGTCAACCAACCCATCATCTTAACTTCCATGAGAATCAATGTGGGTTTCTCACACACCTTTGACAACAATTTTTCGATAATGTTAGGTTAGGTCCTCCATCCATACAAAAACAACCGATTATAACATACCACAACGGAAATAAATGAAATATAAGATACTGGTGATAAAAAAAAAAGCCCTGAGGCACGAAGCTAGAAGGAGAGATGTGGGTGAAGTTATATAATGCTGAACTGAAGGACGGCACCTGATGATGTATATACCTCATAAGAAGAGTTGACAGGAATGACAGGAAAGGTGCCATATAGTGACATGCCTGGAACTGAATTCAAGATTTTTACTCGGGAAGAAGGAACGCAAAAAATGCAAATTAATGACAAACAAATGAGGGTAGCACTTCTGCAACCTGGCGGTGGCTAGGAACCAAAGCGTCTTGGATGAAATGGAAGGAAGCAGACCCAATACGCTGTTCTATGAATAGGACTGATTGACTAACAGAAGCAAGTAATTATTGTGAGCAGTTGTCAGTTGCTGAGAGTCGAGACCAAAAGCTGAAACTTGAGCCACACAACCATAACAACCTGTCCTCTGCTTCCTAAGTCATTTAACTTACAAAAGTACGATTTTCAATATAGACGAATGATACTTCGAAAAAAAAAAATATTTTCTTCCAGATATAAGTAACATTTATAATTATTTTACAGCATTCGTGGATCGTTAATTTTTTATGATATTCTTAGCTAATGTTCGTACTTAGGTTTATTTAGGTTATATTATTGTGATTATTTATCTTTCATTACTGATTAGCTTTTTGTGGAGTAAGTAGTGCTAGAATAACAGCAAACAGTATTCAATCGTATTCATGATGTTACATGCACAAATGTTATTTATAGTTGATAAACATTCATTTTACATTTGAACTTATCTTTAGTTTATACATGTGGAAATCCTTACTTATCTAAGTTAGATGAATTTATTTAGAAGTGAAGCTTCGTCCAATGAATAAACATGAATTCGAAATTCAGGAAGCGGTGATCCTAGATTACCAAGATTTCGCTGATTAAATAGCAGGACCATTAATGACCAGGAAGACCAAAATATTTATAACGTTCACAACAATAACAACAATGGGCAATGATACTCATCATGGAGGAGGGAGCTGTGTCACCAAGAAGAAATGGCACCCAGAAAAAACTAATACACTCACCACATAGGAATTTTCTGAACCAACATGTCAAGAGGGTAGAAGATGAGTAAGCAAGACTGCACTTAATTCCCTTAGGAATAAGGATCTGCGTTTACATTCTGCTGCCTCGTGGAAGGAAGACTAAAGGCATGGAGTAGAGTGTTTGAGGTCACTAGTACACAGGGGAGAAGACAATGAAGGTTTTTATGAGGAATATTAACTTTGTTATCCAGAAACTGCTGGCAAACATCAGCAGCGTGTTGATACATAAGTCTATAAGATAATTACACAGTGGGAACAAAAGCTAGATATGTTTCCCTGTCATATTCCATCATGTAAGCTGAGGCTCATACAAGTTTTGAAATCTGGAAAGCTTCAGTAAGGCAATAAAGATATCGTCAATTATTCAAGCAAGGATTCGTAAGCTTCGGCAGCTTCAAAGGTTTCCTTCCAGTATAATTGAAGTTATTGTCACTTGGGAATTACCATCTCTCTCAGGATAGCCTATCTAATACAAAGGAGAAATGAAATTCTCATAAAGATAGCGACATCATCCCAGAGAGGAGTCGAGAGAAATTATATATAGGAGGCAGAGGAAAGAAAAGTGATGAGGCAGAGAAACATGGATAAGATATCTAACCACGCACACACATGTGTGTGTGTATATATATATATATATATATATATATATATATATATATATATATATACACACACACACACACACACACCAGCACAAAGAGAGCACATGATTTAATCGCGAATGCTACGACGTAGTACTGTAAACTCCAACCCCTACAGGTACTGTCTTTGTATGGGAGGGTGAGTACACCCCACACCCCTGGTGACACTGTATGGTGAATGGGGAAAAAAGACAAAAATATAAAGAACAAAGAAAAGAATGCAAAGAACAAAGACACAATACAAAAAACAAAGAAATAATGCAAAGAACAAAAAACAAATAAACAATACAAACACACAATATAAAGAACAAGGAAACAAACAATACAAAGAACAAAGACATGATGGGTTACAATATCAGCTATGCCAGAAAGGTTCTCTCTCTCTCTCTCTCTCTCTCTCTCTCTCTCTCTCTCTCTCTCTCTCTCTCTCTCTCTCTCTCTCTCTCTCTCTCTCTCTCTCTCTCTCTCCCTCTCTCTCTCTCCCAACACCCCTCCCCCCTTAACCTCCAGACACACCTGTTTATCCCCTCTCCCCCGCCTTCATTGTCTAGGGCCTGTGTTCACTGTTCATCCTGATGGTAGGATAGGGGATGTGGTGCGGGGGGGGGGGAGCACAGTGGGATAGTTGGGGTAGAATGGTTGATTCTTGAATCTTCACTATTTTCTACTACTATATACTGTCATTATATTACATCACTATCTTCTGTCACTATACTGTTACTATATTATATCACAATATTCTTCAACTTTATTGTCACTATATTCTCTCACTATATTCTGCCACATTTCCAATTCGTTGCCCTAGATTAGTTCAGTGCTACTTTACAGAGAGAGAGAGAGAGAGAGAGAGAGAGAGAGAGAGAGAGAGAGAGAGAGAGAGAGAGAAAGCATCATAGTAGGTAAGATTATGGCGAAGATTATCAGAAGAGTAATGGAACACCTGGCAAAGAGTGGATTCATACACAACAACCAGCACAGTTTTCGATATGGCAAATTCTGTCTCACAAAATCTGCTGAAGTTTTATGATAAGGTAACAAAAGTAAGGCAGGGGAGCGAGAGAGAGAGAGAGCGTGAACAAGCTTTTATGCCACAAGAAGGGCAGAAAGCAGCAACTTCACTCTGGCTGTACCCTTCTCCAGAACATCACTCCATCTTAGATCATATATACCCAGGATGACTCGGGTATGGAACACATTCGTACAGCATAATGATGTCAACGAGATAAAGTCAGTTGATCAAATGAAGAAGAAAATAAATGGTATAAAATACCGACACAATGGAAACATAAACACATATGCAGTTTAATGTGATCCTTTATTGACAACGTTTCGCCCACACAGTGGGCTTTTTCAAGTCACAAACAGATCTGTGTGGTGAATGGTTTTGCACAAGTGTCACAAACAGATCTACCTGGGGTGGAAGGTACGTGAGTATTTATAGTCAGGTTCAGAATGTTGAGGTCAGGTGGAGAATGCTGCATCTAATGATCTACCGGGTGGGGTTATAGAGTCTAAAATCTTGGGTAGCTTGGAAGGGGTATTGGATAAGATGTGAGCAGACCTTCTGCAGTGTTCTATGTTCTTATGTGGGATACCGATGAAGTTTCTTGGCAAGTGGTTCAGCTATGTTATAGAAGCCATTGTTCTGGTTGAAATTGTTGGTTATAGATATAAGCGATGATTCCAGGATTCTTCGGTATTGAGTGTTGTCTTCTGTGGCGATAAGCCTTGAGTTTCTGTAGTTAATTAAATGGTTGTGTGAATTGCGATGTTGTGCACAGGCATTCCTTGTATCGTCAGTCCTGCTTGCGTACTGGTGTTCTGAAATACGTGTTTGGAGGTCTCTTGATATTTCGCCCACGTATAATTTGTTGCAGCCATTACAAGGGATTATGTATACCCCTGCAGAGGATGGAAGCTTGTCCTGTCTACTACTGGTAATGTCCTTGATGGTCGTGGTTGTGGAGGTAGATATTTGGGAAAGATGTTTGGGAAAAGATTTGGGGGAAACATTTTTTTGGGCAATGGGTTAGGGGGGAAACTATGTATCTCTTCCCCCGGAAATTGTTTTTCTCGGGGTTTGTTGAAGATGTTTAATCCCCGCCGTCTGAAATTCTCTGATGAAGTGACGGGGAATGTGGATTTTGAAAATACTTGTTCAATTATAGTGCATTCTTCCTAAAGGAACCATTCCCGGGGGGGTTCGGTGCGCACAGGAAAAAGCCTATAATTCACCACTTTATTTTGGTTCGTGGTGGAAGTAAAAATTGGAGAAGATCTTTTTGGGTTTTGGTTTGGGTTTTGATAGATTTAAAAAACAATTTTCATGGCCCCAGCCAAAAAGAACATCAAAGGAAAGGAAGAGTGTTGTCGACTTCTTCTTCTTGGGGAACTGGATTAAAATCGACCTGGTTGAGCTTGTTTTGGGGGAAAGCAAAACGTTAAACGCCTGGGGTTATGAGGAAAATTCGTCAATAAAACGGGCCAGGTGACAGCCCAAGGAATAATGATGGGGCACTCGGCTTCCAGATGTTCCATGTATAAGTTCGCCAGGACGGCACTGGTGGACCCCATAAATAAAACCAAAATTCTTCATCCTTTTCCCCCAAATTTTTACTCATAACAAAAAAAATGCTTTCAAATGAGCTGATGTAAAGAAACCCCAAAGCTTGCCAATAAAGTTAGGAACCCTTGGCTTGTCAATAGCTTTCAAAAAGCTGGGACCCTTAACCCTTTGGGCCAAACCCTGTGAAAAAGAGAGAGAGAGAGAGAGAGGAGAGAAAAGGAAGAGAGAGAGAGAGAGAGAGGGGAAAAGAGAGAGAGAGAAAGGGGAAAGAGAGAAAGGGGGGTGGCACGGGAAGGGTAGGGGCAGCAGAGGAGGGTCTGGGAAAGCAATACAGTGGATCAAGTAATACATAACATGAACGACATGACAGAGGATACTAAGTCAAAGGTTCGCAGATGATGTGAAATTAATGAGGAAAATGCGCACGCGACCGCGCGTGTGTACTGTCGGTGTAAATGCGTGTGTATATACCTAGTTGTGTGTGTGTGTGTGTGTGTGTATGTGTGCATATATATATATATATATATATATATATATATATATATATATATATATATATATATATATATATATATATATTAGGGAACCACAAAACAGGGGTTTGATAAATAACAACACGGCGCTACCCAAAAGGTTCAAACCCCATTTGTCTGGCGCCCTCATGGTAATGGGAACCACATGACGTTTTAAACCAAAAACCCCCCAACCTCCCAAAAAATGGCGCAGCCAGAAAGCAACTGTTGGGCCCCATCCGGGGGCATACGGGGGTGTGGGGTTTCCCAAGCTAATTTCTTTTCTCACCCCTGTTTGGTGTATTTAGCCTCACGAGCAGTATTTATATTTTTTGTAAAACGGTGTTTTTTTGATCAATACCACTCGTTCTTGGTTCAATAATATTAAATCTTCTTCAAAACCAAAACAAGATGAAAAAAGTAACAAACTCCCCCCCCTTCCCCTCGGATAACGGCAAACTCAAAGGGTTTTTAACTCCTTTTGTGGGGGTTGGGGAAATTCTGTTTTAAGCTCTAATTTCCCCTTTGGGGGCGGGCCATACAACAACTTTCCTATGTCATTCCGACGGTAAAATTAGTCAATTGAAAACCTCATATAAAATTAACCCCTTTTAAGTTTATAATAATTTGATAATAAACAAACACAATGAAATACAGTTTTTTTCGTTAGGCTCAGAATGATTTTTGCGAAATTACTGCATACGCAATTTTTCGCTTGACTTATTCGGCAAGAAGAGCGTTGCTATTTAAACCAAAATAGCAAGTTTTACCAATTCGGCACGACATATATATGAGGAAGTGAGAGGAATAACTACATGTATTAGAGATAATTATAAACTAGATATAAAAACATGTGCTGGAATTATACATTAATATAATTAACATAAGTTATAACTCTTGCAAGGGTTGAGGTCACTGACTCGTGAAGACTAACACATGTATCAACCAAACTGGCAAAGTTATACACCCAGAGGCGTGTATCTCTGGTTATACACCAAGATGGTAGTTATCTCTCCCACTGTCAGATGGCAGTTGTCTCTCCAACTGTCAGATGGTAGTTGTCTCTCCCACTGTCAGTGGTAGTTGTATCTCACACTGTCAGATGGTAGCTGTCTCTCCCACTGTCAGTGGTAGTTGTATCTCACACTGTCAGATGGTAGCTGTCTCCCCCACTGTCAGATGGCAGTTGTATCTCACACTGTCAGATGGTAGTTGTATCTCACACTGTTAGATGGTAGTTGTATCTCACACTGTCAGATGGTAGTTGTATCTCACACTGTCAGATGGTAGCTGTCTCTCCCACTGTCAGATGGTAGTTGTATCTCACACTGTCAGATGGTAGTTGTATCTCACACTGTCAGATGGTAGTTGTATCTCACACTGTCAGATGGTAGTTGTCTCTCCCACTGTCAGATGGTAATTGTATCTCACACTGTCAGATGGTAGTTGTCTCTCACACTGTCAGATGGTAGTTATCTCTCCCACTGTCAGATGGTAGCTGTCTCTCCCACTGTCAGATGGTAGTTGTATCTCACACTGTCAGATGGTAGTTGTATCTCACACTGTCAGATGGTAGCTGTCTCTCCCACTGTCAGATGGTAGTTGTATCTCACACTGTCAGATGGTAGTTGTATCTCACACTGTCAGATGGTAGTTGTATCTCACACTGTCAGATGGTAGTTGTATCTCACACTGTCAGTGGAAGTTGTATCTCATACTGTCAGATGGTAGCTGTCTCTCCCACTGTCAGATGGTAGTTGTCTCTCCCACTGTCAGATGGTAGTTGTCTCTCCCACTGTCAGATGGTAGTTCTCTCCCACTGTCAGATGGTAGTTATCTCTCCCACTGTCAGATGGTAGTTGTCTCTCCCACTGTCAGATGGTAACTGTCTCTCCCACTGTCAGATGGTAATTGTCTCTCCCACTGTCAGATGGTAATTGTCTCTCCCACTGTCAGATGGTAATTGTCTCTCCCACTGTCAGATGGTAGTCTCTCCCACTGTCAGATGGTAATTGTCTCTCCCACTGTCAGATGGTAGTTGTCTCTCCCACTATCAGATGATAGATGTCTCTCCCACTGTCGGCTGAGAGCAATCTAAACAGCTTACCATGTCGTGGGGTTATACTCTATCTCTCCTGCGTAATTAAATGGTTAACTGATTGCTCAGGTTAAGAATTTGGTTAAGTGGTGCAAAACTATAAGTGGCCAGTTGAGCGGCATTTACTAATTAGCTCTGCCAGAAGTAATTAGGAAGCCGACTACGTTACCCCTGGGATGACAGTGATTACTCCAGTCCAATTTATTTCTTACACATTACAGTGCGTCAGTTTCTATATCTTCTCAATTCATCTAAGTTATCTCAGGTTGGGTTTAGTTACTTTAATATATCCTAAATAAAACTATATGTTTTTGTTAAGAAGTGATCGGGATTCGAATTCGTAACCCGGCAGTTGTGATATCAGTTGTTGGTCGAAATGGCTTTCTGTTATAGAGGTCCACAGAGTCTCCAGTCAGGCTCTGATGTTTTACTGGAGGGTACTAATTGCCACTAATATTATTATTATTATTATTATTATTATTATTATTATTATTATTATTTAACACACTGACCGTCTCCCACCGAGGTAGAGTAATCCGAAAAAGAAGAAAACTCTTTCACCGTCATTCATTCAATGACTGTCTCGCCAGAAGAGAGCTGACAACACAGTTCAGATGCCCGTCAGAACTGCAACATCAGTGCTGAGGTATGAAGTACAGTGTAGGCACTGTACTTCATACCTCTAGGACTCGAGCCCGGCTCACACTTTTCCCTGAATACCTTCATATATGTTACCGTGCTCACACTCTAACAGCACGTCAAATCATAAAAACCACTTGTCTCCACTCCTCTCTAATACGCTCACACAAGCCTACTGCATATCCAAGCCCATAGCACTCAAAACTTTTACCCCCCCCCCACGAACCTTTCTTACGACGACCCCTGCTCCTACTTCCTTAAACCCAAGATTTATAAGCCCTCCTAGCTATCCTATCTTTCTCCATTCTATCTCAATGGCCAAATCACCTCAACAACCCTTCCTCAGCCCTCTGAATAATACTTTTGATAATCTCACACCTCCCAATCTCTGAATCTTCAGCCCATGGCCGGACTCCGAGAGTAAACTCTCGAAACTCTTCAAAGGTATATCAAAGGGAACATTTAAAACCCATTCTTAACACTCATACAACAGTGTTGGTACCACGCTTGTACCAGTACTATTATAATTATCATTATTATTATTGAAGAAACGATACTTTGCAGAACAAGCTTCAACTGGGACAACATTTTGAACTGTTCAGATATTTATCAAGTCATGAATGAAATGAGTCAATAAAAACGTTTTCCACAGCCTTTTTTTTTTCTTCACTACTGTCGGCAGAACGTCTTATACTCCATTATTATTGTTGTTGTTGTTGTTGTTGTTGTTAGTATTGTTGATGTCACAGGAAAGCCCTAAACTCGAATAGACCATAATATAACATTAACTAAAAGCCTCAACTGAGACCCAATCTAGAGTGATATAAACCTTGACCTGACCAACAGCTAGTGGGCATGCTCTAGCTCTTGTGCCCTTCAAGACACTATAAATGATAGGCAGGCTGGCCAAAATATAGACAGAAAGGAGCAAAACAGGAGGGTTGGTTGGAAGGATATGTAAGGCAGGACGGAATCTACGAAGAATGCACACAGGGAGAAGAGCCGGACGGTAGATGTAAGGGATACAGACAATGAGTAACAAGAAAAGATGGTAGGTGGGAAGGACAGACACAGGGAGAAGCAAAGAAGGATGGTAGGCAGGAAAGATAGATACAACGAAAGGAGCGAGGCAGGACAGTAGGTTGGAAAAATAGAAACAGGGAGGTGGGAACAGTAGGTGGGAAGGACATTGACAGGAGAGAGAGAGCAATGAAATTTCAACTAACAATCTGGACTGGTGACGGCCAGTTGAACCTTACCACTAACTGCTGCGACTGCAAATGCAAGCGACAATCAGAGAGCAGATGAGGCTCATCCTCACGTCATAACCACTGATACCACGAAGTGGCAGCAACAACAACAGTAAGAGGAAGACCAGGAGTAAGGAGGAGGAAGCCAAATTAAAGAAGGGTGGAGAGAAGTTAGAGGAGGAGGAAGAGGAAGAATTCAAGGAGTACGATGATTTAAAAGAGGAGACAGAGGAAGAAATGTTAAAGAAGCTGGGGAAGGAGTAGAAGAAAGAGAATGAGGAATTGGAAATAAGTGTACGGAAGAAAGAGAAGTTAGAAGAGGATGAAAAAGAATAGCAGAAATATGAAGAGAAGGATGAGGAGGGGGATCAAAGGACAAGGAGAGGTGGAGCAAGGGAAGAAGAGGCGGCATCCCATTTTGACTATATCTCCATACAGTCGAGACTTAAAAGGTAAACTCCTGTGTATAATCCCGTATCCTCTCCATCAGACAAATTACAAGTGCATGTTTGTCTCCCTGAGTTCCCTGCACCGGAGCTAATACACTCAGAGGGATAATACCCGAGCGGCTGCCTCGTACGCTTCAAGTTTCCTCTCAAAGCCACTTCCAATACTCTTTTTCTATAATGCAGCTCAATTTCCCGCATCACTCCAGCCAGC
This sequence comes from Cherax quadricarinatus, assembly GCF_038502225.1. Classification (NCBI taxonomy): domain Eukaryota; kingdom Metazoa; phylum Arthropoda; class Malacostraca; order Decapoda; family Parastacidae; genus Cherax; species Cherax quadricarinatus. The sequence continues at coordinate 8,864,945 of NC_091316.1, forward strand.
AGGAAGACATCATCAGCCGGAAAGAATTCTGACCTCCACAACGGCGTCCTCAAGCATTATTTCTGTCTTCGAGAGCACCGCCTCTTCGAGGGTTAGTTAGCCCTTAGGTTTATAAAGGGCTCTTGATCCAACAAATTGGTTTTACTTTCTCCTTCTTTGGACCTGTCCTCATTATCCTCGATTTTCCAGGCTCTGTATATCCCTCTACGGATTCAGTGTTTTCTCGTGAAAACAACAACAACAACAACAACAACAATAATAATAATAATAATAATAATAATAATAATAATAATAATAATAATAATAATAATACATCAATGCTGGAGGCAACATACGTAGTTCAAAATACTTTTAATGGAAATCGGGGTACACTAAACACATTAAGGGATAACTTATTAGTACGAGAGGTCCGAGGCTTTAATTAAACAACTCATCTTCATCCATTTACTGGAACCATCTGATTCTTTTTTTACAAATGGATTGAAAACAGAGATGGGGTAGACCAACGGGTGCTTGACCAGTTAGCGGGTCATCATGCAAAGAAGACTAACGTCAAGAGAGACTGTGCTGTTTCCTGACAAACAAAACGCTACCACTGTGTTGTTTACTGGCGACCAAAACACATAAGGAAAACTGCTAAGAGAACTTAACTGCTGACATGTTACAAATGGTATACAATACCAACACATGAACCACACGAGGAATTTTCATTGATAAAACGTTTCGCCTGCGCTGCAGGCTTCATCAGTCGAATACAGAGCTAGCAGCGCTGGTGGCAGACGAAGTAATGAGAGATCAGTCCATCATACTTGGAGCAAGACAAAGCCTAAAGCGCTGGCGAAACGCTACATCATTAAATATTGCTGGTATTGACCAGGTGTCTTACTCTTCTATCTGTTGACTACCTGTTGATGGCTTCAAGGGTCACCGCCTCCCCCCCCCCGTGGACCCCTCTTAAACCAGGCCACCTGCTTGTTTTCAAGCAGTGAACACACAGGGGTGTGATGACAGTACTGTAGATTACTGGTTTAGAGAACCGACAGGTTCATGAATTAAGACACTTGTGCAACGCTTAGGTATTTTTATTGTGGAAACTTTTCGCCAACCAGTGGCTTCCTCAGTCCAATACAGAGAAGGATGGTCGAAAATCAGGAGGAGTTTGACGTAATCAGTCCCTCAGCCTGGAGTCGATGTGATCCGTCCATCATTCAAGATTGATGGATTGATCACATCAACCCCAGGCTGAGGGACTGATAACCTCGAACTCCTTCTCATTTTTGACTAAGCTTCTCTGTATTGCCCTCAAGAAGCTACTGGTTGGCAAAGCCTTTTCCACAATAAAGATACCCAAGTGCTGCACAAATTTCTAATTCGTCACTGACTGTACTACCACACCCACCCACGTGGATGGATGTGGCAGTGCAACACTCCGCCCACCAACACCTACTACATCAGGAATCACTTTTACTCTGGTGTCCACATAAGCTTCGGGTCGAGTCATAACTCCTCACCCTGTCTTTTCGCTGGTCGCTACTAGGTTCACTCTCTCCCTGTTCCATGAGCTTTATCATACTTCTTAAAGTTATGTATGGATCCTGCCTCCACTACATCACTCTCCAGGCTGTTTCACTTCCTGACAAATCTGTGACTGAAGAAATACTTCCGAACATTCCTGTGATTTGTTTGAATCTTTAACTTCCAACTGTGACCCCTACTTGCCGTGTCACATCTCTGAAACATCCTGTCCGTATCCACCTTGTCAGTTCCTCTCAGTATTTTATTTGTTATGTGTTCACTATCCTCCCTGTTCTTCAGTGTTGCCAGGTCGATTTCCATTAACCTCTCCTCGTAGGACATACCCCTTAGCTCCGGGACTAGTCTTGTTGCAAACTTTTACTTTCTCAATTTCTTGACGTGCTTGACAAGGTGTGTGTGTGTGTGTGCCACAGATGGAAGGAGGGACGGTGATAGAGTGCGTGCCAAGCATCACGATAGTGAGGGCCTTCGTAATGCTCTTCAACGAGGCTACTGGCTGTTGCTTCACGTGAGGTGACTACATTATAATCTCTGGTGGTGGAGTAGGCGGGTGTGGGCAGCAGTGTCCTTTGTGATGGAGTGGGCAATAGTGTCCGTCGTGGAGTGGGTGGGCGGCAGTGTCCCTCGTGGCGAAGTGGACGGAGAAGAATGAGCGTCAGTGACCCGTGTGGTAGCGTGTAACTCCACCATATAGACTTGTATTTCGCGCCATGATGCCTAGACCTGGTACTGCCCTCTGGTGGGCCTGTTTCTCCTAGAGCTGGGTCCACAAGACCCTCTTTCATCCTCACTCAGCAGACCTACATGTGACGCTTCACCCCTCCCAACGCATCAACTTCTTCATTAGGCCTCGACTTGGCGTGGGCTAGCAACCAACACAGACTACCATATACCCAAAAAACCCAAGGCTCGCATCCGAAAACTATTAATTTTCAACCAGAAAGTTATCACATCGATATGTGTGTGTGTGTAC
>NC_091316.1:8872453-9074953 GCF_038502225.1 Cherax quadricarinatus
AGTTGGGTTAGGCTAAAATAAATTGTTTTTGTTATAATAAGGTTAGGTAAATTTTCTAAGATTCTTTTGGTGAAAAATTATAAATTTTTACATCAACATTAATGAAAAAAATATATCTTTAAACGTATAAGAGAAAATTTCAGAAAGGACTTAATTTTAAATGAGTTCTTACTAATTGACCAGTTTTACATATTCGGCACGACATATATATATATATATATATATATATATATATATATATATATATATATATATATATATATATATATATATATATATATATATATATATATATGCATGCAATAAGATTACAGTAAACAGGTGATTTTAAAATATGCAAAACAACCACTATGAAAGAGTAGTGAAATTCCAAGCGCTTTCGTTACTACTCACATTGTCAAGGAACTATGACAATGTGAGTAGCCACGAAAGCGCTTGGAGTTTCACTACTCTTTCATAGTGGTTGTTTTGAATATACATATATATATATATATACATATATATATATATATACATATATATATACATATATATATATACATATACATATATAAATATACATATATATATATATACATATATGCAATAAGATCACAGTAAACAGGTGATTTCAGAATATGCAAAACAACCACTCTGAAAGAATAGAGAAATTCCAAGCGCTTTCTAGAGCAAAAGGAAGGAGGGGAATAATGTTGAAGGATAAGTTTATGGAAAAGGGGGGACTACAAATGTATAAATTCAAATTTTTGGGTAAAAAAGATTGGATGTGAAAATGGGTTTTAATAAGGTATGCAACCCGGAGAAAAGAAATTTTAGAGGAGAGAGAGAGATTTTTGGGAAAAGTTGAGGAATTTGGGGGTTTTGAATTGGGGAGAGTTTTAAAGGTGGTTTGGGGTTTAATGCCAAAAATTTAAAAAAGTTATGGGGGTGGGAGAAATTTGGGTTTCCAGGGGAAATGTAAAAGGGGGCCTTTTAAATTTAGCCCATGTGTAAAAGGGAAAAAAGGGGAAGTTTAAAACATATTTTTTTTTAAAAGAGGAAAATAAATATACAAAAGGGATTTATGTAGCAAGTAAGGGAAAAAAGTTTAAAAAAAATTATGTATTTGGATAAAAGGGGTGGGTAGGGTCCAGGATGTACATGTTTTTAAAAGGGGGAATGATATATTGGGTTATTTTTTTAGTTGTAGCTAAGTTAGAGTAAAAGGGAGATGGGGAAAAAGAGGAAGGTGGAACAAAAGTAAAAGGGGGTGAAAATGTTAAAAATAAAGGAGGAAGTTCGGGGAGATAAAGGGCTATTGGCCCGAAAGGGGGGGCTTTTTTGCAAAGATGAGTAGTGGGGGGGTTGGGGAGGTTGGGAAAAGTTTTAAAAAAGCAGTTTAGTTGGGGGGAAGGTTTTGGGGTTTTAAAGGGGGGGGTGGGGGAGGAAAGAGGGGGTGATTTGGGGGAATGATGAATAAAAGGGGATAAAAAAAAAGGGAAAAATTTTGGGGAGGTTTTTCAAAAGAAGTGTTTTAAGAAAAAGGAAAAATATGGAGAGTAAAAAAAAGGTAAAGAAGTGGGGAGAAGTAAAAAGGGGAAGATGATAGAGTGGGAGGCACTGGAAGAAAAAATAAAATAAGAAAAAAATTTTGGGGGGTTAAACAAGTTAAAAAAAGCCTGGGGGAAAAATGGATTTTCAAATTAAAAACAAGGTGGGGAGAGTAGATGGGGGGATGGAGGTTTGGGTAGATGGCGGGGAATATTTTTAGGAAAAACAGCTTTAGGAAAAACCCGAGGAGTAATTTTATGACTGGTTAGGGGGTATACCATCTTTTTTGGGAAAAGAAGAAGAGGGAGAATGTAAGTGAGGAATTTAGGCATTAGTAAAAAGGAAAGGGGGAAAGCAGCTAAGTGGGATCATGACAAAAAAATGTTAAAAACAGGGGGGGAAAATTTTAGGAGGGTTGGTACTTTTTTTTAATAAATGTAAAGAGGGGAAAATTTCCCCCGGGGTTGGCGGAGAGTATAGTCCCTTTTTAAAGGAAAGGGGGCAAAAAATCAAAAAAAATTTTAGGGGGAATAAGCTTTGGGGTATACCAGGAAAAGTGTATGGTAGGGTTATAATTGAAAAATTAGAAAAGGAAGACAGAATGGGGGGATTGGGGATGAGCAAAAGGGGGTTGTGACTACTCACATTATCAAGTTCCTTGATAATGTGAGTAGTCACGAAAGCGCTTGGAATTTCTCTATTCTTTCAGAGTGGTTGTTTTGTGTATATATATAGATATATATATATATATATATATATATATATATATATATATATATATTATCTAGTATCTCTTTTCTGTTCCATGCGGACAGTTAGTGACCTCTGGGCACTTCCCAGCAGTAGTATAGACACACTATAACTCTTCTGCCTAAAAAGAAGTTGTGAGCATAGAATACTCTAGATGTGAAAGCACAAGTGATTTTATGACTGTAATAATATTAGTAGGTCTTTCCTTGGCTTGAAGGTTCTCATTATTCATTATGTCATTATCCTGGTCTTCACTGCAATCACCTTACTGTGCTTTCTAGATGATATATCTTCTTACATTATTATTCTTAAGAATTTACATGGTCTTTTAATCCAAAGAGACGGTCTGCAAAAGGCATATATCAAAAGTTAAAAGACAGATCACCTGCAGGGACATTAGAAAGTATTTCTTCAGTCGTAGGGCTGTAAGCAAGTGAAATGAACTGGATGACAAAAGTGGTATTGTCAAACTTTCTACACAGTTTGAAGTTTGAAGAGTAGGCATGACAGAGCACAAGTGCCAACAGTCAATACAGTTTATGAAACAACAGCGTCAGGAGCTGTGGTACAAGCTCCTTTTCCATGTCACACCCCTCCCATAAAGGCAAACAGGCGAGCACAGTGACAATGTACAAAGACCCCCAATGGAAACAAGTCACTTTTTGGGTTATTCTAGGTTATTCACACATTGTATGATAACTGTATGTATGTGTACATGTGTCTGAATAAATTTACTTAATCAGATGGAACTACCACTCAAGAGTGGTGAGTTGAGACGCAACGCAGGACAACCAAGTCGCCTCCTTCATACATATAAACTATGAACTTCAGCACATTAAGTGTGCTAAATATATACTCCCTGGTAGTGTACTCCTCTTGTACTGTGTCATCGTGTGACACATTACACATGCTGTGTCATCTTGTGACACATTACACGTGCTGTGTCATCTTGTCACACACTACACGGCGCTATTCTTGTCAATTATCGTCGCTGTTCCCCATTCCCTGTGTTATTTGCTGTTCGTCTACTGTTCCCTAGTCCCTACGGTTATTCCCAGTTGCTGTTAACACTGTTAAAGTTTCAGTCACTACTATAGCTTCTACTGCTTTATAAAACAATTCGGTGTCCCTGTCCATGTTTCAATTCTAACTGACATCTACCATTCACAACGACACACAATTCTCCTCCTCTACTAAAACATTTGTTTGACTTACGAACCTCGCTTTCCGATTTCCATCGCTAGCTCAACTTTCAACTCTCACAGCTAATCCTTTGTCAATTTACATGCCAGTTTTAAATTTCAGCTTACTATGTTATTACTGTTATTACTGATCCATTCCTATGTATCATCGCCCCCTAGTCTCTTAAATTGGAGTAAAAGTCTTCCAGAATATGAACAAGGGCAGGACACTGGGGAAATAAAGTGTAAATAAAATATCAATAGAAATTTGCAAGATGAATCAATCATCAACTTGCAGAGTTGTTGTATTCCGTGTACTTTAAATTCTCATTTATTCTACATCAAATATTGTTTCCAACAAATTTATTTCATAATCCGAGTTTATCAACTTTGTTATCTGTCAGTTTCCCTGTGAGTTAACTTATGTGTTATTGTCTTCATTACTAGAAATACGGCGGAAACAAGTTAGTAGAAGTCTTCAAAAGGAAATTGGACAGGTATCTTCACCAGGTACCAGTTCAACCAGGCTGTGGTGGATATGTGAGGCAGTGGACCTCCAGCAGCAACAGTTTAGTTGACCAGGCAAGCACTAGACTAGAATGGCCCATGGCCGGGCTCCGAGAGTAGTGAGACTCTCGAAACTCATAAAAGGTATATCAAAGGCAAAGGTACTTGCCATTCTCCCAGCCAGATAGCTCACCTGTTATGTCTTCAAGACTTACCAGACTCCCAGCCAGGTAACTCACCTGTTATGTCTTCAAGACTTGCCAGTCTCCCAGCCAGGTAACTCACCTGTTATGTCTTCAAGACTTGCCAGTCTCCCAGCCAGGTAACTCACCCGCTGCCAATTAAGACCAGAGAACATTTCTATTTTTCTCTTTTCATATTAGTTTTTCTGAGAACGTGTGTGTGCGCTGCCAGTGAACGGTATCTAGTTAAATGCTTAAACTAACAAGAATTCTTGTATCACAGACAGGAGCATTGTTAGTTGTATCTATCAACAGTGTGGGATGTATGAATGTATGTATATATGTGTACGTGTGTGTGTGTGTGTACTTGCCTAATTGTGGTTACAGGGGGTCGATTCATAGCTCCTGGCTCAGCCTCTTCACTGGTCGCTAGTAGTTCCATTCTCTTCTTGCTCCACGAGCTTTGTCGTATCTCTTCTTAAAGTTATGTATGTATCCTGCCTCCGCTACATCACTCTCCAGACTGTTCCACTTCCTGACAACTCTATGACTGAAGAAATACTTTCTAACATCCCTGTTACTCATCTGAGTCTTCAACTTCCCACTGTGACTATTCACCTTGTCAATTCCTCCCAGTATTTAATATCCCTCACATCCTCCAGTGTCGTCAGGTCGATTTCCCTTAAGGTCTCCCTTATAGGACTTGTCTCCTCCGGGACTAGTCTTGTTGCAAACCTTTGCGCTTTCTCTAATTTCTTACGTGCCTGACCAGGTGAGTTCCAAACTGGTGATGCACATACTCCAATATTGGCCTGATGTACACGGTGTACAAAGTTCTGAACGATTCCTTACTGAGATAGGTGTTAGTCACCATTTTGCTCTAGGCACATGTCGATTAGACACTAGGCCTGTTGTGTGTTAGTTACCATTTTGTCCTAGGCACATGTCGATTAGACACTAGGCCTGTTGTATTTGCGAGTGTGTGTGTGTGTGTGTGTGTGTGTGTGTGTGTGTGTGTGTGTGTGTGTGTGTGTGTGTGTGTGTGTGTCTGTGTGTGTGTGTGTGTCTGTATGTGTGTGTGTCTGTATGTGTGTGTGTACGTGTGTATGTTTGCATGTGTGTGGGTCTGTATGTGTGTGTGCGTCTGTATGTGTGTGTGTGTGTCTGTATGTGTGTGTGTGTGTCTGTATGTGTGTGTGTGTGTGTGTGTGTGTGTGTGTGTGTGTGTGTGTGTGTGTGTGTGTGTGTGTGTGTGTGTACTCACCTAATTGTGGTTGCAGGGATCGAGACTCAGCTCCCGGCCCCGCCTCTTCACTGATCGCTACTAGGTCCTCTCTCTCTGCTTCCTGAGCTTTGTCATACCTTGTCTTAAAGCTATGTATGGTTCCTGCCTCCACTACATCACTTGCTAGGCTATTCCACTTCCTGGCGACTCTGTGACTGAAGAAGTACTTCCTAACATCCCTGTGACTCGTCTGAGTCTTCAACTTCCAATTATGACCCCTTGTTTGTGTGTCCCCTCTCTGGAACATCCTGTCTTTGTCCACCTTGTCTATTCCACGCATTATTTTGTATGTTGTTATCATGTCTACCCTGACCCTCTTGTCCTCCAGTGTCGTCAGTCCGATTTCCCTCAACATTTCTTCGTAGGACATTTTCCTGAGCTCCGAAACTAGCCTTGTAGCAGATCTTTGTACTTTCTCAAATTTCTTAACGTGCTTGACTAGGTGTGGGTTCCAAACTGGTGCTGCATACTCCAGTATGGGCCTCATGTACACAGCGTACAGCGTCTTGAACGATTCCTTACCAAAGTATCGGAACGCTATTCTCAGGTTTGCCAGGCGCCCATATGCTGCAGCAGTTATCTGGTTGATGTGTGCCTCCAGAGACGTGTTCGGTGTTATGGTCACCCCAAGATCTTTCTCCTTGAGTGAGGTTTGCAGCCTTTGTCCACCTAGCCTATACTCTGTCTGCGGTCTTCTTTGCCCTTCCCCAATCTTCATGACTTTGCATTTGGTAGGGTTGAATTCGAGAAGCCAGTTGCTAGACCACGTGTCCAGCCTGTCCAGGTCTCTTTGTAGTCCAGCCTGATCTTCATCCAATTTAATCCTTCTCATTAGCTTCACGTCATCTGCAAACAGGGACACTTCAGAGTCTATTCCTTCCATCATGTCATACACATGTATCAAAAATAGCCCTGGTCCTAGAACTGACCCCTGTGGGACCCCGCTCGTCACAGGGGTCTACTGTGATACCTCAACACGTACCATGACTCGCTGTTGCCTCCCTGTCAGGTATTCTCTGATCCACTGCAGTGCCCTTCCTGTTATACACGCCTGATCCTCCAGCTTCTGCACTAATCTCCTGTGAGGAACAGTGTCGAAGGCCTTCCTGCAGTCCAGGAAAATGCAATCAACCCACCCCTCTCTCTCGTGTCTTACTTCTGTTACCTTGTCATAAAACTCCAGAGGGTTTGTGACACAGGATTTGCCTTCCATGAACCCATGCTGGTTGTTGTTTATAATCTTGTTTCGTTCCAGGTGCTCCACAACTCTCCTCCTGATAATCTTCTCCGTGACTTTGCATACTATACACGTCAGAGACAGTGGTCTGTAGTTTAGTGCCTCGTTTCTGTCTTTCTTAAAAATGGGGACTACATCTGCCGTTTTCCATACCTCAGGTAGTTGCCCAGTTGCCCAGTGTGTTAGTTACCATTTGATTCTAGGCACATGTCTATTACACACTAGGCCTGTTGTATGTGCATGCGTGTTGTGTGTGTGTGTGTGTGTGTGTGTACTCACCTATTTGTACTCACCTATTTGTGGTTGCAGGGGTCGAGTCCTAGCTCCTGGCCCCGCCTCTTCACCGGTTGCTACTAGACCCTCTCTCTCCCCGCTCCATGAGCTTTATCAAACCTCGTCTTAAAACTGTGTATGGTTCCTGCCTCCACTACGTCATTTTCTAGGCTATTCCACTGCCTTACAACTCTATGACTGAAGAAATACTTCCTACTATCTCTCTGACTCATTTGTGTCTTCAACTTCCAATTGTGGCCTCTTGTTTCTGTGTCCCCTCCCTGGAACATCCTGTCCTTGTCCACCTTGTCTATTCCACGCAGTATTTTATATGTCGTTATCATGTCTCCCCTGACCCTCCTGTCCTCCAGTGTCGTCAGGCCGATTTCCCTTAATCTTTCTTCATAGGACATTCCCCTTAGCTCTGGAACTAACCTTGTTGCAAACCTTTGTACTTTCTCTAGTTTCTTGACGTGCTTTATCAAGTGCGGGTTCCAAACAGGTGCTGCATACTCCAGTATGGGCCTGACATACACGGTGTACAGTGTCTTGAATGATTCCTTACTAAGGTGTTGGAATGCTGTTCTCAGGTTTGTCAGGCGCCCATATGCTGCAGCAGTTATCTGATTGATGTGTGCTTCCGGAGACATGCTCGGTGTTATACTCACCCCAAGATCTTTCTCCTTGAGTGAGGTTTGCAGTCTTTGGCCACCTAGCCTATACTCTGTCTGTGGTCTTCTGTGCCCTTCCCCTATCTTCATGACTTTGCATTTGGCAGGATTAAATTCGAGAAGCCATTTGCTGGACCAGGTGTCCAGTCTGTCCAGGTCTCTTTGAAGTCCTGCCTGGTCCTCATCAGATTTAATTTGTGTGTGTGTGTGTGTATGCGTGTGTGTGTGTGTGTGTGTGTGTGTGTGTGTGTGTGTGTGTGTGTGTGTGTGTGTGTGTGTGTGTGTGTGTGTGTGTGTGTGTGTGTGTGTATTTGTGTTTAAAACAGCCTTGAGAGGGCAGTCAAGCAGCCAACCGCGGGAGGTCAAGCCAATAATCTCAACTATCCTCTTACACTTGGCACTAGCGAGTGTTTTGACTGCGGCACAAGCGTAGCTGAAAAACTGATGAGCTGTATCACTGTGTATAACTTCTGTTCCAAAACTGTGTGTGTGTCTGGATGGGGATACTCGTGGCTTACTTGGCAGCGGCCTCAGTTCACACAATGAAGGACCGGGATTCGATTCCTCGGACGCAAGGAAACGTTGAGCATGGTTCCTCGCAAATACTGCCCCAGTTCACTTGATAAGTACGTACCAAGGCGTTGAGAGACTGGTGTGGGTTGAATTCTGGGGAATAGAATTAAAGGACGCCAAAGGAAAGAAGACAATGTGATGACAGCCTGAATTTTTAAGGTATAAGCTTGGCAGACAGCAACCACGGAAGATGGTACTACCGTCCTCTCAATAAGTGAAATGGAAACCTGTTTTGTCTGTACTCATGGTAGGCTTGCTGATCTTTCCTGTCTCACGAACACGTAAGATGACAGGTATGTATACCTTATAGACTCCTATTTACAGTCAGTATACGCATACCTCTCTTTTGTGTTTCTTAATAGCTCTTAATCCTGTAATAATTTCTTACTAACCTAGGAGGTCTGGTCTGAGACCGTGCTGAAAATAATCCCCAGAATTACTAACAGATTTTATTTTACCATCTGTCATCTGTGTGTGTGTGTGTGTGTGTGTGTGTGTGTGTACTCACCTATATGTGGTTGCATGGGTCGAGTCACAACTCCTGACCCCGCCTCTTCACTAGTCGCTACTAGGTCACCCTCTCCCTGCTCCAAGAGCATTATCATACATGTGTATGTGTGTGTTCACCTGAATTATCACTAATTACTTGTCACTCTTTCCCACCCTGATATCTCCTTGTCAATATAAATGTCTGCTTTATGTCTGCCAAGCAGATCTTCATCAACTGACCATCCTTCACGACACCCAATTGACTTTTTTTTTTATTCGCTTATAAATTTACAGTTTATAAGTAAGTCTGCTCGCTCTTCCCCTACCTTATTTATTTTAGTCACCCTATCGTAGTAAATCAACGGCACAAAATAAGAGCAAGTCTTTATTAAACAACATTTCGCTCAGTGAGACCTTTATCAAAAACATACGAACGTAAGTGACTGGAGAAGTATGGAGATACAAATAGTGTGTAGATAAACACACACGCAGTTCAAGGCATCTGTTGAGGAAACGTTTCTCCAATAAATGTCTTGAACTGTGCATATGTCTTTTTTTTACATAACGTAACTGTAGACGAACACTGCAGAAGGCCTACTGGCACATGCCAGGCAGGTCCTACTAACCTGGCTACCTGACACCCTTGAGTTTTAAGGATAAAACCCTCGAAAGAGGCCACAAGTGATGCTGCATATTAGGAGCTTATCCTAATCAACGTCAGTTTATCACCCTGGTTAAGAACGTCACTTGTGAGAATATGACACTCGTATGAAAACGTGATTATTTGACGTTTAATTTTAAAGAGCGCTGGATGGGTCTCTCTCTTTTCTGTTCGAGCTTCAGAAGTTTCCATGGATTTGACGTTGTGTTGCATATATTAACAGCTAAATCCTTACACTGCTCATGCTCTAATAAAATATCTTTCCAAAGACCCTTTGTTCATCTGATTTTTCAGTTTCCATTGATGCCAATTGTTCTGTTCCCTCTCATGTCAGCAAATCGTCTGCCTTTGTCTACTGTTTTCCTGGAGAGAGAGAGAGACTGTGATAGAGATATCCAGAAATACAACAACATTCCTGGACTTAACACCAAGGAATTTAATGAACCATTATGAGGAGGTCGATGAACAAGTAAGATTGCACTGAGATTCAAACGACGATGTTATACTGACGTTAGATTTCCTCACAGGCTTGGGTGAGCAAGGCAGCCTGAAGCAAACTGAAATCAAGAGACTGACATACAGAAGAGTTCATTAAGGAGGACATGAGAAGGTTCCTAGAAGGAACACAATGGAAGACTGAGCTCAGTAGAAGAATCCTGGGGAGAATAGCGTATGATGCCCACACCTGGCAAGCCAGAGTATTATTATTATTATATGGAGTGCAAAATCCGTGTGGGACATTCAGCACGAGGATTGGTGGAGGCTCGATCTTCCATTCGCAAAGAGCGAGACAGAGACATTAACTATTCTCAATTACTGACCTTTAGAACTCTGAACAAATAATCCTACCAGCACTATTCACTACACATGCAAGACCAAATATCCAGTATGTAGCTCAAACATGGAACTCTCACCCACCAACATAGATAAAGACACTACAGAAACTACACAGATTTGTAATTAGACTACTACTTGAAACTGAGAACAAAATATATGAAGAAAGGATGAACAAATTTCGAGTTTCCGGGACAGTGTAGTACAATAGGAGACATAATCACAACATACAAAATACTCTAAGCAGGATGAAGGGATGCTGAGGGAAGTCGAACATCCGGATGATCTGAAAACGTTATAAATTCTCAATTATGAAGGACACATGTAACTACAGCAGATCAATAGATAACGTCAAGACCAAGAGTTGTAAGAGGGTCACATGTATGGCCACTCAGCGGGTAAACACCGCCAGGGTTATAACAATAATTTTGGTGGGGTAATAATACTTCTCCGGAGGCGTGCCTTAGGTTTAGTGAGGCAGATGTAGGGTCTCATGGGGTGAGGTCTAGGTAGGCCCATGAGATGGCCACTAGCGTGAAATAAAATCCCAAGAGCGGTACAGGAAGGTCAGATAGGGCCACCCAACTTGCAACAGTACAAGCGTGACTCAGACCAGCAAATTAAACAGGGGCCGACAGAATTTCTTAAAAAACATTAGACACGATGCAGTGACGTCACATCCCAAGAGACCAACTCTCTAATTTATGACTGTTTTCCCCCACAGAACCGACACGAAACCCGGCTTAAAAGGTCAAACAAGGTCAGTCTTGAGCCATATACAGAACGCCAACATGACAATAGACAAATACTCTGGTTAGACCAATTCACTCCCCTTCACAACCAATACAATGCCTCCACAGCGTAACTTATATAGAATATTACAGCCACCTTGACTGACTCAAGGGCCAAAGTCACGCTCCCATTCTCCCAGCCTTGCAGCAGTGCCTCTGTGAGGCCAGACAAGGTCACTGGCTTGCTGCTTACAATACGGCCACCTGAGTGACCCTTGCCTTGACCCCTACGTGATCATGTCCTCTCCAGCACCGAGACCGTGCGTCACAACAATGATAAAAACGTCTGGACACGCACGTTACCTCCACGCCACGTCAGGTCCATCACACACCACAATGACCACACCAACACTGGTTACCACCAGTCTTGGGGACACTACCAACTGCACTCTGTGGTGCAAGCACACTTTCTCTTTAATTAATTAATTTGCAATCACCAATAGCCTGCCTGATCAGAAAATCAGAAACCCGCCGCTACTATCGGACTAAAGATAGGCTCTTCACCACTCCCTATTCCAATTCCTTGGATCAAGAGCTCTTCCCCATTCAGCTGAAAAGAGCCTTGGCAGTAGTGACGGGCTCTCAATCCAAGGAATTGGAGCTGCCCCTCCTCTTCCTGATACCTCCCATTCTCCAGGTGCTGTAGAACCCTTACGATGGCTTCCCAGTGAAAATAATAATAAAATTAAAGGTAATGATTATTATTATTATTATTATTATTATTACAGTGACAAGTCTCCTTTGATAACACAGAGAAGTCCTGTCTCTCCTCTCAGTGTTACATCAGCCTGTGAGGATACATGTTGACTCTCTCCTCCGCCCACACACCCTCTTCCACTTCCTCCACCCATCCCTCCTCAACTTCCTCCTCTTACTCCAGGTTGCAAGATGTGTGAGTGAGAGTAGCTTTCTTCAGCTCTACCTCCCTATGGTCTTTGACCAAGCCTGGTTGATGGTCTGTGATCAAGCCTGGTTGATGGTCTGTGACCAAGCCTGGTTGATGGTCTGTGACCAAGCCTGGTTGATGGTCTGTGACCAAGCCTGGTTGATGGTCTGTGACCAAACATCCTTGATTGTCTGTGACCAAACCTCCTGGTTGATGGTCTACTCAATTCAAACCAAATATTATTATTACATTAAACCACGGAACGGGCGGAGTTTGAACCCATGGCAAATGAGTCATAAAATTCACAGGCCAGTGCGTTAACCACTCGGCCAGCTGGTCGAGTCGTGATAACGGCTTTGAGGGGACTTGAGTTAGAGTTCGCTACAGCTACGCTGGTGTGAGATTCATCTGTAAAAACTAGCATTTGTGGTCACAGTGGTGGCCCATGCTAACCTCCCCATTATGCATCGAAATATACCTAGTTGGATATATCTTGTTAGAGCCAGCTGGCCCAGTGATCAACGTACTGGCCTGTACGATTTCGTAAGCCATTATTATTACACTCATGACAAAGCGTTAAACCCGCAGGAAAGGTTAACAATCAGATTGGATTCAAGGATGAGGTAAGCTCCAATTCTTTGGATCAAGAGCCCTTCATCGGCATCAGAGATGCCCTCCCTTGATGAAGGGGATAATTGATCAACCTCATTCTAGTATTAATATTGGTATAATTACCGACAATATGTTAAGTAAGAGGACACAAGTGCAACTAATGTGACATTTTATTGTGGCAACGTTTCGCTCTCCAGGAGCTTTGTCAAGCCGTTACAAACAGTACACGGACACAGCTGAGTGTTCCACCACATTGTATTACTGCTACTACTACTACTACTACAACTAATATTATTACTACTACTACTACCACTAGCATTACACCTCACTCTAAACCTATATATACCCTCTGTGTCCATGTATTGTTTGTAACGGCTTGATAAAGCTCCTGGAGAGCGAAACGTTGCCACAATGAAATGTCACATTAGTTGCATTTGTGTCCCTATACTTAACTCATTCTATTAAGCTTCATTTAGTTACCTTACTTGGAAGACCACTTGCTAGCAAGCTTCAGTTAGATACCTTGCTGGGAAGATCACTCGCTGGCAAGCTTCAGTTAGCTACCTTGCTGGGAAGTCCGCTTGCTGGCAAGCTTCAGTTAGCTACCTTGCTGGGAAGACCACTCGCTGACAAGCTTCAGTTAGCTACCTTGCTGGGAAGACCACTCGCTGGCAAGCTTCAGTTAGCTACCTTGCTGGGAAGACCACTCGCTGGCAAGCTTCAGTTAGTTACCTTGCTGGGAAGTCCGCTTGCTGGCAAGCTCTGGTTGTTTACCCTGCTGGAAAGTTCATTTGCGAGCAAGCTTAAGCTTCTTGACAGAGGGCGTCATGTTACGGGATAAAATACCGAGGTATATTTTGTAATCCATCTCCCTCTCAATTTTAACAAGGGCTTAACAAGGCAAAGGGCAAAAAAGCTGAGCCTCCACGCTTTCAAGCGAGACTTACGTTCTTCCTGATATAAACCACACGTCTGTGCCCCCACATATACTGCTGCTCTGCCGGGTCATGCACTCTAAGTCTTCCTTTCCTCCATTAAGAAAACATGGTTTTAATATGGTGATACCGACAAGACGTGGAAAGAGACACGTACAGTTCAGGACACTGATTAGAGGAAACGTTTCGCCACGAGCGGAGAAAGTATTTATAATCGTTCTGGGATAACTCAGAACGAGTATCAATAGTGCAGGAATCAGGTGGCAAGTTACAGCAAGGCGGCGACAGCAGCGGCAGCAGCGGCAGCAGCGGCAGTAGCTGCAGCAGTAGCACAACTGTGGCGAGATGGGTTTGAGTGAAAAGGACCTGTAAATATCATGTTACAGAGGTTTTCAGGATAGGTAATATATTTGATTAAATTTTGATACAGTGTAACTTCCGGACGTATTTCGAAGGTCAGGGGTCACTTTGGACGTATTTTGATGGTCAGAAGTCACTTTGGACGTATCCTGATGGTAAGAGGTCACTCTGAATGTATCTTGATGGTGAGAGGTTACTCTGGACGTATCTTGATCGCCACTTTAGACGTATCTTGATCGTCGGATGTCAAAACTAAAGTCTAAAAGCACTAAGATTTCCCTAGAGGTACAGCCCATCCTCTTCATCACACACATCATTTCAGGGTGTGTGAGTATTTCTTCAGTCATGGTAGTCGGCCGAAAGGGCCAGAAAGTGCAGGTGTGGGGCGGGAGTTATCATGTTTAGGCAGGGTAGGATTAGAGCTTGCCATGGAGCAAGTACACTGACCTACAATTAGCAATTAACCTCTGTCCAGGAGCCGTGACCCCGATTCCTGCCACAACCATCCAGGTGAGTACATTGAAGCTACCATTCTCCCCTCCTGCAGCCTTCTCTCTCTTCTTCTCACTCTCTCTCTCCCCTTTAATATTTCATATTCAACAACACACAAGCTCGATCACCACTTCAACAACAGCCTTATCGAATTCCACAGAACACACACCTCATACTACAGCCTAGTGTCTGAGATTGATGAATGAGCGCTAGGACAAAATTCGGTAACTAACTGTCAGTGCACAGTCAAACTGGGTGAGCTGAATAGACTACAGAAGGTTCTGTGCAATGTAAAGAACGGACATCTTATCACTGTTCAGTGGCTGCCCACTGTCTCCCAGACTACGTTGGCTGAACGTTTTAGTCAGAGTAATTTTAGTGTTATGTTTTACCATAGCAGAAAATATACAATTGGTCCATTCACTCTGGAAGGACGAAACCTAACCAACGTCGATGACAAACTTTGTTGAAATAGTGTAGGGCAAGATATCACATACAAACTCAGGGAGTTACAAAGGCTGGCTGTTAGAGAGGCTGGAAGATACCTGAGTGTGCCATCAGCCGGGCGTGCGTGTGGTTTCTCACCACGTACAGCCTTTGATCAGGCTGATACCCCTGGTGTGCCGGCCGCCGCTTTCAAAACTCAGAGTAGACTCCATGGCACCTATTGATAACCTGGTTTGCTCACGCCTCAACAAGAGTCAGCAATTTTGTTAAACATTCCATCTTTAATATATATAAATATATTATTATATTATATATATATTATTAGTCATATATATAAACTATCATATATATATTTAATATATATATATATTATCTGAACAAATCCAGTTTCAGTCGAGGGAGGTTTGAAAAAATTCTAGTGTTACATGTGTCTATTACACCATAGCCAGAAAAAATACACAAAACGTCCAGACCTCTGGAAGCGACTCCAGGTAAACTCCAGGTAAACCAACGTCAGTATTCAAGAACAACAACAATGATGGTTGTTCATAGAAAACACCATAAGTGTCCGGGGCCCAAGACTGTTCAACAGCCTCCCACCAAACATAAGCGGAATTACCAATAAGCCCCTGGCTGCTTTCAAGAGAGAGCTGGACAGATACCTAAAGTCAGTGCCGGATCAGCCGGGCTGTGGTTCGTACGTTGGTCTGCGTGCGGCCAGCAGTAACAGCCTGGTTGATCAGGCCCTGATCCACCGGGAGGCCTGGTGGTGGACCGGGCCGCCGGGGCATTGATCCCCGGAATAACCTCCAGGTAGGTAGACTCCAGGTGGTCCACCTTCTATATACAGTGGAACCTCGGTGTTCGAACGCAGCGGCCTCGAACAAACCGCAGTCCGAGCAATTTTGTTCAGAAAAAATTGACCCGGTCTTTGATATATATATATATATATATATATATATATATATATATATATATATATATATATATATATATATATATATATATATATATATATATATATATATATATATATATAATCTGCAACAATATGACAACAAAGTAGTATCTTAACATGTAATTTAACCACTTTAAAGGAAATTTAAATTCCAACGGTTTCAAGATCTGTCAGTCACATTCTTAAGAGTTTAACTGTTACTGAGAGATCAGAAAAACACACAGAACATAATTTCCTTTCAAAGTGGTAAAACTGCACTTCATAGCTTCATAATACTGTTACAAGACAATTCCATCACATACCTGTGACCAGTTTCGAGGGGTTTTTCTACCCTCGCAGCTCGGCCTGAGGGTAGGCTTCTTTAAAAGACTGCCTAGCCAAATAGTTTGCTGCTGCTAGCAGTCCGCAGGCTCACACATCCATCACAACCTGGTTCACTTACAGAAAGCAGTGGTCCAATTTACTCTTGAAACCCTCTACCTTTGTTCCTACCTTCGCTGCTCTCAAGGGGCGGCAAGTACGGCAGATACATACCTGAAGAATGAGAGGTCAGGCGTTAGTGCCACCAGGCAAAGGAAGTGGAGAGGAGGGATAGGGACTGGTAAATGAAGGGTGAGGACAGGCTTGTTAATTGGGGAGAGGGTAGATTTCAGATTTTTCCGTCAAAGAGGCTAACTTGTTGTGCACCTCATATCCAACCTGTGGAGGGTAGCGCAAGAACATATAGTAGATACACAAAAGTTCTGGGAACTAGGCTCAAAAAAAGAGTTAACATGCACAAAAGGCCTGGGAATTAGGCCCCAAAAGGGTTAACAGGAGAACATCTGGATTCATATCTACAGTTGACTTTCCTGTTGCAAGCAAATTTAAGATATTTGCTTAGTTTGATCCTCGTGTGTATGTCTTCCAAGACGCCAGAGGTACTTGTAACCAAGTCTAAGCCAAGTCAAAGAGTCAGGCTCAGTGTCATAGGTTGACTTTAGCGTAATTGGGATGGCGACATTTCAGTTTGCAGTGTAGACGCCCAGTTGTTAATTTTCATGTCTAACTCAATGGTTACTATAGTTCTTAACTAGGGAGATGGCAACAAGAGCAGATGCAGCCCTGCCAGAGAACTTCTGCTTAGATCCATCAGTGTACATAATTTCTGGTAAATTATTACTAACAGGCGAGAAATTTCTTCTTGAGAATTTGCCTTTGCAAATAATATGTGATATTAAATAAGTACAATTTCCATGGAAGGGTGGAATGGTCTTAGTCTACAGCGATACATTTCGTGCAGGTTATAGAATTTAATAAGATTACATGATAGAAGGGAGAAATACGAGTTTTTATATAAAAATGACCACTTCGCAGCGTGCTGCTGCCCTGTTCTGTTTGACAGTTACACTGCGAGAGCAAAAGCTAGCTGTGCTTCCCTCTCAGGTTGTATTATTATGGGTGGGTCTCATACATTAAGTGATGAAAATTGTCAGCCTGAGCTGGACTTCAGTAGGGCAAAAGAGTGGATGAAGGCAGGTATGGGAGGGAGGGGACAGGCTGGGTACGGAAGGGGTTACCAGAGGGAAGGGAAAGGAGAAAAGAGTCTGGGTAGGGGAGGGGAGAGAGGAGAGAAAAGGCAGGGGAGGGAATGAGAGGAGGGAGCAGAAGCAAGGAAAGGAAGGCAAAAGCGGAAGCAGGCAAGTGGATGGAGAGGGAAGATGAAGAGGGGAAGACAAAGAGGAGTACAGAAGCAGGCTAGTCGAGGGGAGAACGGAGGCAGGGAAGTTGAGAAGAGGGGAGAGAGGAGAGCAAAAGCAGAAGCAGGGGAAGGGGAGGGGGAGAGGGGTAGAGGTAAGGAGAACTAAGGAGGATGATTATCATATTACACGTGAGGTATCATACAGATAACTCTGGAAAGCATCACTACTCGCCAGGACGATACAAGATGACTAGTGTTGGGAGACGGCAACATACACACTTGTTATTAACCAGGGGGTGGACGAATGTGACACATATTACCATCGGCAGAATTAATTAATAAATAAATAAGATGTTCCACTTAGCCACCTCCACTTAAGTAGCAACTTAAAGATTGACACTTCTGAAACCCACTTAAGTTACCAAGGATGTGAAGAAACCTCCTTACCCCTTAGTAACAACTTAGATTTAATTTTAAGGATTATATTAACCACTTATAATTAAGCCCTCCTTAGGTGTAACTCCATTTCACAATAAGTTGAATACAAAATTATTTATAATACTAGAACTCAAGTGAATTTAGTACAGAAGGAATAGAAGCCAGTAAAAGCTGGGGCTGGAGACAGAGATCGTCTCTTGGCTGTTTGATGTAGGGACATCGTCTCCTAGATGTTTGATGTAGAAACATCGTCTCCCGGATGTCTGATGTAGAGACATCATCTCCTGGATATCTGATGTAGAGACATCGTCTCCTGGATGTCTGATGCGGAGAGATCGTCTCTTGGCTGTTTGGTGCAGAGACATCGTCTCCTGGATTTCTGATATGGAGAGATCGTCTCCTGGATGTCTAATGTAGAGACATCGTCACCTGGATGTATGATGTGGATAGATCGTCTCACTGATCTTTGGTGTAAGAGCTGGGACGACCTTGGTGGAAGCAAGGCATAGGACGGGGTCTCTGTGGTGGAAGTTAGAACTCTTGGTGTGAAGCACAGAGACAGATGCCCCAAGACTTATAGTAGAGTATTTCATCAGTGGGAGAGAATTTATATCGTCTTATAAGTGCATGTCTGTATTCAGTTCTCCATTTGTCTTCCTTCCCTGAGAGTGATTAATTAAGTTCTCCGCCCTTATAGGTTAAGTTAGGGATGATATCCCGGTACCTGTATTAAACAAGACTGTAACAGAAATTGTGTACTAAATTTACATGAATCATAGAATTAACAAATAATTTTGTATTCCATTAGATTCACTTTTAGAGATTATATTAACCACTTAATATATAATTAGATCTTCCTTAGTGAAGGTTAATATAATTTCTGAAAGTGAATCTAAGTGCTTACTAAGTGGCAAAGAGGTTTCTTCATTCCCCTTGGTAACTTTAGTGAGTTTCAGAAGTGTCAATTTTTAAGTGTCCATTTAAGTGGAGGTAAGTGGAATATTTAATTTATCTATTAATTAATTCTGCCGAGGGTGATGTGTGTCACTTGTCTACTCCCGGTATGACTATCAATATTATTATTTCTTTTATTATTATATTCATGAGGAAGCAGTAAACCCATAAGGGTAATAAAGCACCTGAAGAATGGAAGAAAATTAAGTTTAATCCCATGAAAAGGAGAGGAGCTCTAATTGCTTGGATCAAGTGACTCTCAGCATGGGTGCACTGCCCTTGATGAGTAAGCTGTGTCATATTAGGCAGGCTTAACTTTGTCAAGCATGTTGAGTGGAAACTCACAGTTACAAAACCCCAGGAAAACTAACAACAGAAAGAGGTTATTAGTCCCTCCAATTAGAAAACGCTTTTTCATTAGATAGGACTGTGCCCATCTCCATGGGGAAGTGGAACAGAATTCTTCCTCCGTAAACCATGCGTGTCGTAAGAGGTGATTAAAATGCCGGGAGCAAGGGGCTAGTAACCCCTTCTCCTGTATACATTACTAAAGTTAAAAAGAGAAACTTCCGTTTTTCTTTTTTGGGTCACCCTGCCTTGGTGGGATACGGCCGGTTTGTTGAAAGAAGAAGAAAGGTCTGTGTCTAATCGGAGGTACTGCTGAGCTCTCTCCAGAGCTCGACCGAGTAGTGTTAATCACCGATAAGACTAGAATCTAAACACAGTTTTCCTGCAGTATTATCCTCAGCAACAGTACCTAAGAGTAGACAGAGAACTTGTCTCTTCAAAGAGAGTCTGTTCTAATGGTTAGGTTAGGCATGGCTTATCAGGAAACAGGACAAGTGTTTCCTGCCGCGGGTCTTAGTCGTATGATGACCTACCGTTGTAGCTTCTGACTATCTGATCGAGCCCTTCCACTGGCTTACCGGTCCACCCATCAAATAATTAAAGTTATTAGTTATAACCATAGTATATAGCAATTTGTCAATGGAAATTCGTAATGGGGTGGGATTGTACTCCTTAATAAACTTGTCATATATATATATATATATATATATATATATATATATATATATATATATATATATATATATATATATATATATATATATATATATATATATAGAAATATATATATATATATATATATATATATATATATATATATATATATATATATATATATATATATATATATATATATATATATATATATATATATATATATATATATATACATATATATGTCGTGCCGAATAGGCAGAACCTGCGATCTTGGCTTAAATAGCAACGTTCATCTTGCCATATAGGACAAGCAAAAATTTGTTTATGCAATAATTTTGCCAAAATCATTCTTAACCTAACGAAAAAAATATATTTCACTGTGTTTGTTTAGTATTAAATTATTGTAAACAAATCTAAAATATATTTAGTTGGGTTAGGCTAAAATAAATTGCTCTTGTTATAATAAGGTTAGGTAAGTTTTCTAAGATTCTTTTGGTACAAAATTATAATTTTTTTACATCAACATCAATGAAAAAAATATATCTTTAAAAGTATAAGAGAAATTTTTAGAAAGGACTTAATTTTAAATGAGTTCTTGCTAATTGACCAGTTTTACATATTCGGCACGACATATATATATATATATATATATATATATATATATATATATATATATATATATATATATATATATATATATATATATATATATATATATATATATATATACCACTCAGGTTCAAATTCCTTTACTCTCTTTTCGCTCCACTGACACAACAATGGCGTCATCCACACCACTCGCTCCACTGACAAACACTGGAGGCATCACAAGCTCCAGAAATAGCTTCCCCTGCTTCGCTTACTAGAACTACTGGGGATACCAGGCAATTATGCCCCATTTTAGTCTAGGCAGGTACATAAAGAAGACAACACATACAACTCTATATTTTAGACTACATCTTGCTCAGGATTCAGCTCCTTGAGAGAAACGTCGTCTAAAATAAAGGCTTGCTCTGTATTTTGTACCTTCATACCCGCTTGTTACTCAGTCACTAAGCTAAGCAATGTAATCTTTCTTCATTAATAAACTCGCTTCCCCGGTATCAGTCACGCCTCTGCAGTGCTACTTACTGTAGCACACATTATGTTTTTTTAAGTTCACTACAATTCTATTTCCGCCTGTATCTTGTACCTTTCATTTATTTTATTAGTGGTAAGAGCCTGGCTTATGTATCTTTCCGTCCAACTGATAATCTTGCCCCTTAATGCTATACACTTTTCTCTCTTTATGGTTTTCTTCACTGAATGCTATCTCATTACCTGTATTCATATCGGCAGTCATCCTTGTATCTTCCAGTAGCACTTATTGGTGGTGGTGGTGGTGGTGGTGGTGGTGGTGGTGGTGGTGGTGGTGGTGGTGGTGGTGGTGGTGGTGGTGGTGGTGGTGGTGGTGGTGATGGTGGTGGTGGTGGTGGTGGTGGTGGTGATGGTGGTGGTGGTGATAGCTGCTGGAAGGAGGGGTGGTGGTGGTGGGTGGTGGTAGCTGCAGGACGGAGAGGTGGTGGTGGTGGGTGGCGGTGGTGGTAGCTGCAGGAAGGAGGGGTGGTGGTGGTGGGTGGCGGTGGTGGTAGCTGCAGGAAGGAGGGGTGGTGGTGGTGGTGGTAGCTGCAGGAAGGAGGGGTGGTGATGGTGGGTGGCGGTGGTGGTATCTGCAGGAAGGAGGGGTGGTGGTGGTGGGTGGTGGTAGCTGCAGGAAGAAGGGGTAGTGGTGGTGGGTGGCGGTGGTGGTATCTTCAGGAAGGAGGGGTGGTGGTGGTGGGTGGTGGTAGCTGCAGGAAGGAGGGGTGGTGGTGTGTGTGTGTGAGGTGTGTGTGTTTGTTTGTTTGTTTGTTTGTGTGTGTGTGTGTGTGTGTGTGTGTGTGTGTGTGTGTGTGTGTGTGTGTGTGTGTGTGTGTGTGTGTGTGCGTGTGTATGTGTGTGTGTGTGTGTGTGTGTGTGTGTGTGTGTGTGTGTGTGTGTGTGTGTGTGTGTGTGTGTGTGTGTGTGTGTGTGTGTGTGTGTGTGTGTAACCGTCTGTTCTTCTATGTTCACCTGTCTACCTGCTACTAAGTTCACGTCTCCTTTTTTTCTATCTTGATCAACATTCTCAACCTTGGAGACAGAGCGCCGCGACTTATCACCTTTACCGAGACTCTCCAGTCATGCGGTCGACTCCGGCCACAAAGTGCGGGGCTCAGGTATCACAAAAACCACCAACACTATCAGGGAATTGGTCTGACTGGAGACCCAACCTCCTCACAGCTTCCACTGCTGTTAGTGTGATTTTCTTCGCCAGACACTGGTGTGGTTCTTGTCAGTGGTTAACCCAAAGCTTACCTGGAGTCGCTTCCGGAGGTCACCGCCCCTGTGGCCCGGTTCGAGAATACGTCTCCTGGTTGCTGGGCTGATTTATCAAGTTGCTAATGCCCGCTGACCGCCGTCCAACGTATGCACCACAACTCGGTTAATCAAGTGTTATTTTAAGGAATCTATTGGTTCTCTCTTGAAGACAGCAAGGGGTTTGTTGGTAATTCTCCTTATACATGACGGGAAGGCGATGAAGAGTCGTGGTCCCTGAACACCTACTGACTTCTCTCTTAGTGTACTCAATGTTTCCCTACTTTTCACTGGAGGTATCCTGCACTGTCTGCAGGATACGGTGTGCAGGTTTGATACCAATCCCTCCCAGTATCTTCCAGGTGTAGATTATGGTGTATCTTTCTTGCCTACGTTCTAAGGAGTACGGTTCTAGGGACTACAAGCGTTCCTTGCAAAATTGTAGAATGCTTCACGATTTTGCGTGATATACCTGTAGGGTATTCCGAGGGTCAACGCCCCCGCGGTCCCGTCCATGACCAGGCCTCGCGGTGGATCAGGGCTTGATCAATCTGGTTTTTACTGCTGGCCGCACGAGAACCGACGTACGAACCATAGCCAGGCTCGTCAGGTACTGACTTTCGGTGTATGTCCAGTTCCCTCTTCAAGACAGCCAGGGGTATATTGGTAATCCTCTTTATGTATGCTGGTAGGCAGTTGAACAGTGCTGGGCTCCTGACACTTATTGTTTTCTCTTAGCGTACTCATGGCACCCCTGCTTCTCACTGAGGGATGTTGCACCGCCTGCCCGGTCTCTTGATTTCGTAGGGAGTGATTTCTGGGGGGCTTTATTGTAGACCCTCGAACTTTACTGCACACCTTCAGCTCGTTCTGTCAGTGGTAGTTTATTGTATACCTGCAACTTATCCTAAAAGTGGCAATTTATTTAACACCTGCTTATTCAGTGAGTCTTAGCTTACTGGTCACCCGCAGATTATCCTGCCAGCAGAAACGACGAGATATCACTAAGTCTTCATCAGATCCATTACGTAAATATCCTTATCATTGGCTGGTATAGAACTGAGTCTCATCTCACACACTTCAGCATCAACAAACAGATAATACTGAAAATGTACCTTATACCTCTGATATACCTTGGAGGGGATTTCCACAGTTTTTTTTACTCCAAAAACGGGGCCCTGAGCCAGGCTTGTCTGGGGAGTGCCTAGTCAACCAGGGTTCTGCTGCTGGCGCCTCGCTTTCCCACATTATACATCACAGCCTGATTGATTCTGCAGTAATAAATTTGAAGATTTTGTATATTTTATCACTAACACATAAGTGATTAGATATCAGCCTTTGAAATTTAATACGACATTATTATTATTACTATTATTATTATTATTATTATTATTATTATTATTATTATTATAATGATGGGGAGCGCTAAACCCGTAGGTTTATAGAGCACGTGGGGGGATGGAAGGTATTCAGGCTCAATTCAAGGAACTGGAGCACAGATCCAATTCCCCAGATCAAGAGCCCCTCACCAGCATCAAGGAACCTCCCTTGAGGGGTATAATACGACAGAAAACGCTTAAAGGCAAGATACAAAATGGCTGCCATGGTCAAAAAAACATAAGTCGGGAAGAAATTGTGAATATATTAATGATGTTGTCGCCGGATGGTGAGTCAGAGGAGACATGACAACCATATACATATAAAATTATAAAAGAAAAACAGAAAAAAATAAACAGGCCTCGGCTGTAGAGGAAAACGCGCTAAACCTGGAGGAGTTACAAAACGCCAGGGGAAAAGAAGGCAACATGGCTGATCTCAGGAAGAATGGTAGAACCAATCTCTTGGATCAAGAGCCCTTCATCGTCATAAAGGACCCCCCGTCCCTCCCCCCCCTTAAGGGAACTAGGTAGTAATGGTAGTCACTGGAAATTCAACGTTATATATATATATATATATATATATATATATATATATATATATATATATATATATATATATATATATATATATATATATATATATATATATATAATGTGTGTGTGTGTGTGTGTGTGTAATGTATATACACAATATATATAAATACAACAGTGAAGATGGGACAGCAGAAACATAGCTAGGCTCTTCCACCGTCGTCTCTAGAAGAGTTAGAACAGAGGTGTTGGCTGAGGAATAGCTCAAAATTTCCCTGGATACTCTTCAATTTCTATATTAATCAATTCCTCGACGAACTGGTGTTGTTTTAGATGCAAATGGAGGACCAGTTCCATATTGAAAATAACAAAAAATCAATAACAAGGTGTTCATATTATTTTGTTAAATCCCTGTAAATAGGTACTCACAAGGAAGCAATCACACACACACGTTAACGGTGGTATTATACCAGAACCTAATTCCTACCTTCCTACTTTCCCAAGACTACACACAATACGCCCTACATGCACCACACACACGTCCTACACGCACCATACACGTCCTACACGCACCACACACACGTCCTACACGCACCACACACACGCCCTAGATGCACCACACACGGCCTACATGCACCACACACGACCTACATGCACCACACACGGCCTACATGCACCACACACGACCTACATGTACCACACACGACCTACATGCACCACACACGCCCTACATGCACCACAAACGACCTACATGCACCACAAACGACCTACATGCACCACACGCGGCCTACATGCACCACACACGACCTACATGCACCATATACGACCTACATGCACCATATACGACCTACATGCACCACACAGCACACACGACCTACATACACCACACACAACCTACATTCACCACACACGACCTACATGCACCACACACCCATGACAGTATTCTTGTCGTATAACCAGAGCCTGGCATCACATTTAGCCATGCCACTCACGACCTCCTCATTAGCACCATCAACAACTAAATTAACGTATCCATGTCAAACTTCCTCATTATTTAAGCCCATAAGCCCCCTACTCATCCACTAAATCAACTACTAACCACCATCTCAACTACCAACAACCACCCAACCTATCAACCCCTACCCCACCCACCAACCATTACCCCATCATCGTAAACAAGGAAGTAACATCAAAACTAACCATGTTAAAATTTGATGTTACTTCCTTGTTTACGAAAGTTCCTGTTGATGATTTATTAAGTTTCTTACCTGAAGAACTCGTTAACTATGATTTACCATTGCCAGTTCCTACTATCATTAAACTTATTAAACTTTGCATTGTTGATGCAAAATTTGTATTTAATGATAAGTTTTACACTCAGAAGTTTGGTATGGCAATGGGAAATCCTCTTTCACCTGTTCTTAGTAACCTATACATGGAATTTTTTGAAACAAGGTTGCTTAACACAATCCTCCCTAATAGAGCTAAATGGTTCAGATACGTTGATGATATTTTGTGTCTTATGCCCAAAAATGTAGATATACACCATTTCCTTGGAAAATTAAATAGCTTAGCCCATTCTATAAACTTTACTGTTGAGTTTGAAGAAAATAACTCATTGCCTTTTCTAGATGTTTTAATTATTAAGGGTAATAATGAATTCAAATTTAAAATTTACAGAAAACCTACAAATAACTGTTCCTATGTCCACTATCATTCCTCGCATCAAGATAGAGTCAAACTGTCTGTTTTCTCATCAATGTTTTTGAGAGCTTTACGAATCTGTAGTCCTGAGTTCATAGATGAGGAAATATCCAAAATTTATGAAATAGGTAATGATTTAAAATACCCAAGAAATGTAATTGATAAATCTTTTAAAGTTGCTAGAAATACTTTTTACAATCCAAAAAGGGACAACCAGCCTTATTCAACTAAAAATATGTTGGTTCTCCCTTACCATGAAAACTTGGTTGATATGCCTTCTCTTCTTAAGACTTTTAATATTAAAGTTGTATTCAAAAATCTTGATACAGTAAAAAAACTTTTGATAAAGAATTCCCCCCAAAATGCTGATGGATGTGTCTATAAGATTCCTTGTAAAATTTGCGATAAAGTTTATTACGGTCAAACTGGTAAAAATCTCGAACTAAGATTAAAACAACATAAATATAGCATTAGAACTGGACAAGATTCCAATGCTCTATTTATTCATGTAAGAGATTTTAACCATCCAATTGATTTTCAAAAAGTTGAGAAAGTAGTATCAAGCAAGTCCATGGTCGACAGGAATATAATTGAATCTTGTTTCATAAAAAGCAGTTTTGACAATAATATGAATATTTCCTTTGGTTTATATAAATTAGATCCATTTATAATTAATAGAATTTGGGAAGAATTTAATAATACACTGGACAAATAATCATTTTTAAATTTTCTTGGGTAGAATAGTTTGTGGGCGAGTTGTGCAAAGGACCTATCCAGTTGTGTCGGCGCGCGTCAGGTGTTTAACCGTTGTGGGATCTGATAGTGAGGTGTTGGCCAGACCCCTTATATAGCTTCCTTGGATGCTTTACTTTCATAGTTCCTTGATAATGTGAGTAGTCACGAAAGCGCTTGGAATTTCTCTATTCTTTCAGAGTGGTTGTTTTGCATATATATATATATATATATATATATATATATATATATATATATATATATATATATATATATATATATATATATATATATATATATATATACACACACACACAAAAGAGCCTATGAAAACAATCCGGGTAAAATCCCACTCCGAAAAGGTGTTGTGCGGGAGTAAGGAAAGTTATACAGCAGTGTAGTGGGACCTCCCACCTCCACCTGTAGTCGACCCCCAACACACAGTACCACACTCTCCCTTCAACCACCGGGGAGCAGCAGCCAGCTCAGACCCAGGAGGGCCACACCAGATTCTTTCTTTCTCTCTCTCTCTCTCTCTCTCTCTCTCTCACTCTCTTTCAGACACACACACACCCACACACACACACACACACACACACAACTGAACCTTAGGATCTTCATCTCCACAGTTTCCTCAAGGAACAGGCAGGGGTTCGAACCCCTGACAAACAAATATTAAAACCAATACCCCAGTGCTTTCCCCACTAGTCCACACAGGCTTAATAACATTTATCCAGTAAGGTAAATTTGTATACATCATACACTATATTCCTAGTTTGATGACTGTTAAGCCTCTGTGAAGCTATGGTGAGAACCCTGGTTTGTTAGTTTTGATACTGGCTTACCTGTAGGAGTCTACGTGGAGGGTGTCCCGGGGGTCAACGACCCTGCGGCCGGGGCTATGACCAGGCCTGCCATGGGTTCTCAGCTTGCCTCTTTCATAAGGTAATTACAGTTGTATTGCTACGATTTTCGGGAGCATTTCACATTTATCATTGTGAGAATTATCATTTCCATCATGCATTGTCAATATCACTTTCACTGTACACATCATCACTGTCGCCTCGTGTGTGTGTGCACTCACCTATTTGTACTCACCTGTTTGTGGTTGCAGGGGTCGATTCACAGCTTCTGACCCCGCCTCTTCGCTGTGTGTGCGCGTGTCTGTTAGTTTACTGTGATCTTATACGCCTAATAAGCGGCTACTGAATGTATTATATATATTCTTTTATAGATATGAGTGCTGAGCTACTCGGTCGATTTGCTCAGTAAATGTCAGAACTTCTACTAAAACCACTACTAGAGAAGGTCTGAGACCTAAAAGGTCAGGAAGCCCAAAAGCTGAGACCCAACCCCGGCAATACATCGAAAACAAGAAGTCAACATAACGAAATGAAGAAAACGAAGAATAGCCACAGGTGATGAAGCTTGTCTTGTGTCGAAATTTTGCTGTGTGTAGAGTTATATGTTGTCACGATAAAAGTGTTCTACACCTGTGCATCTTATTCATTATGATCGTTTAAAACCTCCTTCATACTATTCCTTCATCAATTTCTGAGACGACCCTTACAACTTCACCTACATCTTGGATTAATACACCTTTTTACCTGGAGTCTACATGGAGGGTGTGCCGCGGTCAACGCCCCCATGGTCCACTCCATGACCAGGTCTCCCAGTGGATTAGGGGCTGACCAACTAAGCTGTTACTGCTGGCCGCACGCAGTCCATCGTACAACCCACAGCTCAGTCATCCTTCTCCTGGTCATTCTACTGCATCATTCTCTCTATATTTCGTGAATACATCCCCTCACCTGCCTTTTGAACTGTGTCTCTGTATCCACAGCGCAGCTTAATGACTGATGTAGGTTGCTACACAATACACAAACAGGGTACGGAACAGATCAGCAGAAACAACAAACACAACAGAGCAAGCACACGGAGAAACACAATAAATATACACAACGGACAAACATATAAAGCCACATAGAAAATGGACAAATTCAACAACCACACACCAAGGGAACAGACACAGAGACGAAACACACACACACACACATACTGAGAGAAAGTGACATAGTGGACAGGGACAATGTTTCAGAGATGAGACACAGGAACAAGAGGCCACAACTGAAGTTGAAAACTCAGATGAGTCACAGGGATGTTAGGAAGTATTTCTTCAGCGTTAGAGCTTTCAAGCAGTGGAACAACTTGGGGAGTGATGTAGTAGAGGCAGAATCCATACATAACTTTAAGAGGTACGACAAAGCTCTTGGAGCAAGAAGAAAGTGGACCTAGTAACGACCAGTGAAGAGGTGGGGGCCAGGAGCTGTGACTTAATCCCTGGAACCATAAATAGGTGAGTACACACACACACACACACACACCTCAGGGGTACACAATAAACATAGTACTACATACATCGAGGGGAGACTAACATACAAACACAATAAACATCTAAGAAAGGCACCAACCTTTGACCTTTACTTCTGATGAATTTCGAGAGTTTTTCTATTCCCGGAGCCCGGCCCTGGCCCAGGCTCGTTCAGTACTCGCCAGGTCAACCAGGCTGTTACTGCTAGTGACCCGCTGACCCACATATCCGTCACAACCTGGTTTATTTGGCGCCTAGTGAACATACTTATCCAGTTTCCTCTTGAGGACGTCTACACTTGTCCTACCAGTGTTTCTAATATCTTCTGGTAAGATGTTGAATAGTCTGGAACCATGGATGTTGATATAGTTTTCTCTAATTGTGGCCACGGCGCCCCTGCTTTTCACTGGGTTTATTTTGCACAAATCCAGGGGAAACAAATACAATAAACACACAAGCAAGAGAACAAATACACGTGAAAACCAACACAGCGCAACAGGAGACAACAGCAAAAGGACAATTTGCGGTAGACTTGAAGCAGCAATCAGTCTTCCTTCTCATCATCTCCCTCCCTCCTTTCACCTTTCCTCCCCTCTTCATCCATCCCTCCCTCCCTTCACTTACCCTCTCCATCCCTGACTCCCTCCACCTTCAGTCTCCTCCCTCCCTCCACCGTCCCTCTCACTGACATCCCCTTCTCTACCGATCCTTCCCATCACCATCCTTCTCACTCCCTCTCATCACTATCCCTCTCACCATCCCTCTACGTGATTTGACGCTTAAATAATACATATAACGTGGGACGGTAAGACATTGGAAGGACTCAATCAAATAGCACAGAACATCATAACAGTACGACTCACGTCCAGACCTAATATCTTTCCTGACAAAAGAGCCTCACCAGCACCAAGTGGATCCTGGGGGGTGTGGAGCACCTGAGAGAGCTCTCAGCCCGGACCTCCGTGTGTCTTGCGGGAGTCAGAGAGTTGACCACAAACAACAACTCCCTCTGCTTCACGGATTTATTGAGGCGCTTTCAAAAGGTAGAGGTGTGGAGTATGGGGGTGTGGAGTATGGAGTATGGGAGTGATGAAGGGTGTTGGGTGGTTAGTGGTGGGGTGGGTGTGACTGGAGGTACTGGATGGTGGTTGTGGGGGAGGGTGTGGTTGGATGGTGATTGTGGGGGAGGGTGTGGTTGGATGGTGATTGCTGGGATGGTGGTTATGGCTGTACGAACAGTGTAAAAATTGAACTGCTCGTGTGGGAGTATGGTTGAAAATGTGGGATAGAATAGTAGCTGTGTTGTGACTGTGGGGTCGTGGTGCAAAGGGAAGTCATTACTAGCGGTGGTTGTGGTAGTGTTGATAGTGACCACAGGGAGGGAGGTCTATTACTAGGGTTGGTTGTAGGGGTGTTGGTAGTGACCACCAAGAGGTCATTACTAGGGGTGATTGTGGTGGTGTTGGTAGTGACCACAGGGAGGTTATTACCGTCCCAACAGTACCGCTGCTCACTTACACAAACTCGTCCTGGTTAATGGCTTAACTGACTACCGCTCGTGTCCTCTCCAGATCTCTGGTCTCCTTCAGCTGTGAGCAGACACTCCCGTTACTCCATCACTGACACTAGGTACTGGTCCAGGACCCGCCCAGACTACGTCCAATTTGCAATTTGTATATTACATATAAAATGTTACAGTCACTGATAATGTAACGCTCTTTACACAGCCTTGTTACAGTGACTGTAACACTGTAGTTTCTTCTTCAAACAACCTTGCTAAAGTCACTAATATTTTTACGTTTTCTTCAAACCTGTAACAATGTGATTTGTTCTTCATTTAACCAGGTGAGACAGTTTTCGCTTCATATTATCATACCCATCCTGTTAGCAACACTCATTTAGTGGTACGTCTGGTAGTCATTTCGTACCCGAGCTGTGGGTTGTTGCTATACTACACGATGTTTTGCCCCGCGACCTTCACAAAACTGGACCGAAATGTCGTGGAAGCTTTATGTACAAATTGTGGTTTCGCTGTAAATCACAACTTTTGATTCATCATACATCTGGTCAAGACCCCACCACACCTGGTCAAGACCACACCAGACCTGGTCAAAACCCCACAAAACCTGGTCAGGACCCCACCAGGCCTGGTCAAGACCACACCAAAAGTGGTCAAGAGTCCACTAGACCTAGTCAACATCACACTAGACCTAGTCAACATCACACTAGACCTAGTCAACATCGCACTAGGCCTAGTGAAGACAACACCAGACCTTGTCAACACCACACCAGAGCTGGTCAAGATCCACCAAACTGGTCAAAAACCATACCAGATCTGCTCAAGACCATACCAGACATGCTCAAGACCCTACAAGACCGGGCCAAAACCACACCAGACCTGTTAAAAGACCACACTGGCAACCCAGTCATAGGCTTAAAGTCCGCAGAAAGAATATCTTTGTCCCTATATACATAGTGGCGACCAAATCCTCTTGGTCAAGAAACGCAGTTAACAACCATAACTTAACAGTTAAAATCCAGAGCCTAACAGTTAACATCCACAACCTAACAGTTAACATCCACATCCTAACAGTAAACATCCACAACTTAACAGTTAACATCCACTGTTAAGGGGTTCGATAAGAGGAGCAATGGTATCAAGGAAACAATTGTCGAACTGTTGTGGAGGCGTTGTATTGATAATCGTGGCGGAGCTCAGCCTGTCCGTCTGGTCGTCTGCTAGGCCTGGTCAAGTGTGAGGCCTAGGTTTTTTGGTTCAAACGGGGGTCACGTGACTTTAGGCTTACCTGGAGAGAGTTCCGGGGGTCAACGCCCCCGCGGCCCGGTCTGCGGCCAGGGAGCCTACCTGGAATCTACCTGGAGGGTATTCCGGGGATCAACGCCCCTGCGGCCCGGTCCACGACCAGGCCTCCCGGTGGATCAGGGCCTAATCAACGAGGCTGTTGCTGCTGGCCGCACGCAGTCCAACGTACGAACCACAGCTCGGCTGATCCGGCACCGACTTCAGGTATCTGTCCAGTTCTCTCTTGAAGACAACCAGGGGTCTACTGGTAATGCCCCTTATTGCTGGTGGGAAGCTGTTGAACAGTCTTGGGTCCCGGACACTTGCGTTTTCTCTTAGTGTACCAGTGACGCCCCTACTTTTCACTGGGGGTATGTTGCATCGCCTGCAAAGTCTTTTGCTTTCGTAGGGAGTGATTTCTGTGTGCATATTAGGAACCAGTCCCTCCGGAATCTTCCAGGTGTAGATTATGATATATCTCTCGCCTGCGCTCCAGTGAGTACAAGTCAAGTGCTTCCAGGCGTTCCCAGTAGTTAAGGTGTTTGATGAAACTTACATGTGCAGTAAAGGTTCTCTGTACATTCTCTGGATCTGCAATTTCACCTGCCTTGAATGGGAATGTTAATGTACAGCAGTATTCCAGCCTAGAGAGAACAAGTGATTTAAAAAGGATCATCATTGGCTTAGCATCCCTTGTCTTGAATGTTCTCATTATCCATCCTATCAGTTTCCTCGCAGATGTGATAGTGACATTGTTGTGGTCCTTGAAGGTGAGGTCTTCGGATATTACTACACCCAGGTCCTTCACATTACTTTTCCGCTCTATTGTGTGATTGGAGTTTGTAGTATACTCAGTCCTAGTTATTATTTCCTCCAGTTTTCCATAAAGGAGTAGTTGAAATTTGTCTTCATTGAACATCATATTGTTCTATGTTGCCCATTGGAAAACTTGGTTTATATCTTCTTGGAGCTTTGCCGTGTCCTCAATGGATGACACTCTCATGCAGATCCTAGTATCGTCTGCAAAGGATGATACAGTGCTATGGTTTACATCTCTGTCTATGTCTGATATGAGAATGAGGAACAGGATAGGCGCGAGTACTGTGCCTTGTGGAACAGAGCTCTTCACTATGGCAGCATCCAATTTAACTCTGTTTACCACTACCCTTTGTGTTCGATTGGTTAGAAAGTTGAAGATCCATCTACCTACTTTTCCAGTTATCCCTGTAGTACGCATTTTGTGTGCTATTACACCATGGTCGCACTTGTAAAAGGCTTTTGGAAAATCTGTGTATACTACATCTGCATTCTGTTTGTTTTCCAGTGCATTTAAGACCATTTCATAGTGGTCTAGCAGTTGCGAGAGGCAGGAGCGACCTGCTCTGAAACCATGTTGCCCTGGGTTGTGCAAGTTTTGGGAGTCCAGGTGGTTTGCTATCCTGCTTCTTAGAACTCTTTCAAAGATTTTTATGATATGGGACGTTAAAGCTATTGGTCTATTGTTCTTAGCTACTGCTTTACTGCCACCTTTATGGAGTGGGGCTATATCCGTTTTTAGTGACTGGAATCTCGCCTGTGTCTAAGCTCCTTCTCCATAGCATACTTAGGGCCCGCGAGAGGGGTTTCTCGCAGTTTTTAATAAACACCGAGTTCCGCGAATCTGGGCCTGGGGCTGAGTGCATGGGCATGTTGTCGATGGCTTTCTCAAAGTCTAGTGGAGTTAGCGTTATGTCAGAAATCTGGCATACATTGGCAGGGTTTTGAGGCTCATTCAAGAAAAAATTGTTTGGATTGTCTACTTTAGACTGATTAGTGGCTCACGATTTCAATATCTCACTCATTTCTTTGTTGTCACCTGTGTATGATTCGTGTCGTTTGAGCAGGGGCCGTATACCAGAAGTGGTTTTTGCCTTGTTTTTGGCATATGAAAAGAAATATTTCGAATTTCTTTCAATTTCACTAATTGCTTTTAGCTCCTCTTGTCTCTCCTGGATCCTGTATGAATCCTTTAACTGTAGCTCAATATTCTTCACTTCCCTGGTTAGCGCTTCCTTCCTTGTATCAGATAATCTGCCATTCTTGAGGAGCTCAGTGATTCTTCGTCTTCTCCTGTAGAGGGAGCGTCTCTCTCTCCAGTTCACTTCTTCTTTTCTTTTTTCTTAGAGGAATATACCTTGAACATACTTCAGCTACCAGGAGGTTGATCTTTTCAATGCATTGGTTAGGGTCCATGTAATTTAAGATATCTTCACAACATGTTTCATTTAGGGCATAGTTTACCTGATCCCAGTTGATGTTCTTGTTGTTGAAGTTGAATTTGGTAAAGGTACCCTCATAGCTGTATGCGTTTTGCTGACTAGGACTCCTGTGCATGTGAGTCTGGACTTCGTTTAGATTGGGATCAGAATTTGTTGTTTTTTATATTGTTCTGTTTCTTAACAAGTCCTCTTTATTTGTGAAAATAAGGTCTAGTGTGTTCTCCAGTCTTGTTGGCTCCACTATCTGTTGACTTAGGGTGTGTTTGTTGCAGAAATTCAGCAGCTCCTGTGTGTGTGACTTTTCATCTGCGCTGCCTCCAGGGATTATTTCTGCTACGACATTATTTGCTATATTTTTCCGTTTTGTATATCTTAGATTGAAGTCACCAAACACCAAGATGTTTGGGGATGGAGCTGGAAAGTTTTCCAGACAGGAGTCAATTTTTGATAGTTGTTCTTTGAACTGTTGGGAAGTTGCATTTGGTAGCTAATGTACAAGTACAATGACTAACTATTGGTTCTCGATTTTTATTGTCAGAACTTCAACTACATCATTTGTGGTGTTCAGTATCTTTGTGCAAATGAGCGACTCTTTGACATACAGGCCAACCCCCCCTTGTTGCCTGTTCTTTCTGTCGCATATGAAAAGGTTGTATGTAGGTATCTATATTTCACTGTGAAAGTAATCTTTTGCGTGGGTCTCTGTGAAAGCTGTAAACAGTGCATTTGAATTCCCTAGAAGTCCACTAATGAAAGGTATTTTGTTGTTGGTGGATGGCTTAAGGCCCTGTATATTAGCAAATATAAATGAGGTTGTGTTGCATGTTTGTTGGGGGCATTTCGTTGCTGGCATCAGTAGCTGTGAGTCCGGAGGGGTCACTGGCTGTGCCTCCAGTCCAACAAGGCTCCAAGGTGGTGGACTATTTTGGTTATCTCTTTCCAATTTCTTTCTTCGTTTCCTACCACTAAAAAATCACTTGGGGTGTTGTCATAACTACCATAGCTACTATGGTTTGTTGTACGGAGTGTGTGCTTCCTGGTCCCTTTTATATGGTATGCAGTACAATTGGTATTGTAACATTGTTTTTCAAGGACTGAAGAATAACACATCTCTGGGTGGAAGAATTAGCAAGAGGTAGAACGACACACTCCTTTAGACAGGAGGTCGCGGCATTTTTTTGGGATGCTCAAAGTTGCATGCCCCGTTCGTTTTCCCTGATATAAACCCTGCCTATAAACATTCAATATATAACAATACACTAAACAATTAACATCTAGTGCACATTCGCCAGAAAACTTGACATGTGACTTCGGGAAATGCCATGTTAACCGTGTTGATATGAGTCTGCAAGAAGCAACAGCATGGTTGATCTATCGTCTCCATGAGAGCTTAGTCTCTCCGTTGAGGGGGAAGAGGTCACTAGAAGAGCAAGAAATGAAGAGAAGGGTTAACATCATAATGACTACAGTCATTAGTCTCTCAAACAACACACAAGAAGTAATTAGCACATGAGGGATCTGCTTTCCATATCTGTGGCTGCTAATGACTCTCTCCTCACATTGGGCAAGATCCTTTCAGGAGGGGTAGGTTATTGGTGGTGAAGGCCTCTTGATTCAAGGAATGGGAACTACCCTAATCCTTCCATGGATTATACTTTGATTGCCTACTATTTTCTAGACGCTATATGGCCCTTACTGGTTTGTTGGGATAAACTGTGTTGTACATGACGTACAGATGAAGTTCCTTACAGAATGAAAAGACCACTACAGTGGCACTCTTCAAAGACCACTGCTGAGCTACAGTGGCACTCTTCCAAGACCAATGCAGAACTACAGTGGCACTCTTCCAAGACTACTGCAGAGCTACAGTGGTACTCTTCTAAGATCACTGCCAAGCTACAGTTTTCAATATTTAACTTCCTATATTTCACTTACTAGTTAATCCCTTAGTTCCTGCTTAAATAATTATCTTTCCACACATTCATTTCTGAAGTGCATGTAACGAATGCAGCCAAACAACTTTGTCGAGTTACTTAGGAGACACAGGCATTCTATATATATATATATATATATATATATATATATATATATATATATATATATATATATATATATATATATATATATATATATATATATATATATATATATATATATATATATATATATATATAAACAGAAACCACTTATCAGTGGTGCACCACAGTATTCCTCTCTATATTTGGTATTACTGTTTCTCTCAGCAATCTGCAGTAATCCCAGGTAAGCTCAGCATTCTGCTTGCAATAATCTTACTCGTAAAAGAGAATACTAACTATTCTGCAACACCAGCTGAGCCTTACATAACACTGGCACCGTTCCAAGGTGTACTCTCTACCACAGTTCTATGGCACTACTCCCGTACCATGTAACTCCCTCCCTCAATAACACTCTCACTCTCCAAGTACCCTCCCTCTCGCTTTCACTTTCCCTCTCCTTTCCTTCTTTCTGTTCATCTTCTCCCACTCTCTTCTTCCCACTTCATCTACCTTCCTCTCGAATTTTGCTACATAAAAAGATCTCCATTTCTCACTCTCCCTCAATCTTACCTCTCTCTCTCTCTCTCTCTCTCTCTCTCTCTCTCTCTCTCTCTCTCTCTTAACTAACGCCATGGAAGTTGCTCTCTTGGATTTTTTTTTTACAATGATAGATACGTATATATTTTTTGTTGAAGTAGTGTGCAGCATTTTATGTATCACCAGACTAGCTTAGTGACCTTGACGTGTTACTATAAATATAATATGGCGTAACTTAAGACCTACCTAGCCTTGCCTTGTTAAAATTAATGTAATATAATGTATTCTAATCTCGCCCAAATTATCTTGGATCAGCTTAAATTTAGTTGGCATTATTTAACATCAGCGTTGGTTTCGTTGAGATTCAAGATGGTTTTAGCCGAGTAATTTCAACAGTGAATTAATGAACTAAGACTCGACGTCTCCCAGATCAGCCTGACAGATTTCATTACCGGACGTAATCAACCCATCCTGTGCCGTGAAATTTAACATGGAAACGTAACTACCTCCTTTTTTTCCCACCATGCCACTGTTGTATACAGTAGTGTACCAGTACACTTCTGCAGTACCTTATTTGGTTTAATAAAAAAAAATCCTTCTTTCTCTCTCTCTCTCTCTCTCTCTCTCTCTCTCTCTCTCTCTCTCTCTCTCTCTCTCTCTTACATAGGTATCGCCAGCAATTTCGTCACTACAACGCCACTCACCGTTTCACTTGGGACCTCCATTGAGTTTACAAGTGAAAGAAAACTATTAGACCCTCCTGTTGAACCCGTCAGGGCGTTGTCTGTGTGACCTTTAACATGTATACACACACACACACACACACACACACACACACACACACACACACACACACACATAACACATACACATAACACGCACACAAATAACACACACACATAACACACACACATCACACACACACATCACACACACATCACACACACACATCACACACACACACACACACACACACACACACACACACACACACACACACACACACACACACACATAACACACACACATAACACACACATAACACACATACATAACACACACATAACACACGCACATAACACACGCACATAACACACACACACATAACACACACACATACACACACACACACATAAGACGCACACAAATAACACACACACATAACACACACACATAACACACACACATAACACACACACATCACAC
The DNA here is from genome assembly GCF_038502225.1 of Cherax quadricarinatus. Lineage (NCBI taxonomy): Eukaryota > Metazoa > Arthropoda > Malacostraca > Decapoda > Parastacidae > Cherax > Cherax quadricarinatus. The sequence continues at coordinate 8,910,101 of NC_091316.1, forward strand.
ACACACATCACACACACACATCACACACACACACATCACACACACACACATCACACACACACATCACACACACATCACACACACACATCACACACACACACACACACACACACACACACACACACACACACACACACACACACACACACACACACACACACACAGGGAGACAACAACGAGTCATGGTACGTAATGATGTATCACAGTGGGCACCTGTGACGAGCGGGGTCCCACAGGGGTCGGTCCTAGGACCAGTGCTATTTTTGGTATATGTGAACGACATGATGGAAGGGTTAGACTCAGAAGTGTCCCTGTTTGCAGATGATGTGAAGTTAATGAGGAGAATTAAATCTGATGAGGACCAGGCAGGACTTCAAAGAGACCTGGACAGACTGGACACCTGGTCCAGCAAATGGCTTCTCGAATTTAATCCTGCCAAATGCAAAGTCATGAAGATAGGGGAAGGGCACAGAAGACCACAGACCGAGTATAGGCTAGGTGGCTAAAGACTGCAAACCTCACTCAAGGAGAAAGATCTTGGGGTGAGTATAACACCGAGCATGTCTCCGGAAGCACACATCAACCAGATAACTGCTGCAGCATATGGGCGCCTGGCAAACCTGAGAACAACATTCCGATACCTTAGTAAGGAATCGTTAAGACACTGTACACCGTGTATGTCAGGCCCATACTGGATTATGCAGCACCTGTTTGGAACCCGCACTTGATAAAGCACGTCAAGAAACTAGAGAAAGTACAAAGGTTTGCGACAAGGTTAGTTCCAGAGCTAAGGGGAATGTCCTATGAAGAAAGATTAAGGGAAATCGGCCTGACGACACTGGAGGACAGGAGGGTCAGGGGAGACATGATAACGACATATAAAATACTGCGTGGAATAGACAAGGTGGACAAAGACAGGATGTTCCAGGGAGGGGACACAGAAACAAGAGGCCACAATTGGAAGTTGAAGACACAAATGAGTCAGAGAGATATTAGGAAGTATTTCTTCAGTTGTAAGGCAGTGGAATAGCCTAGAACATGACGTAGTGGAGGCAGGAACCATACACAGTTTTAAGACGAGGTTTGATAAAGCTCATGGAGCGGGGAGAGAGAGGGCCCAGTAGCAACCGGTGAAGAGGCGGGGCCAGGAGCTAAGATTCGACCCCTGCAACCACAAATAGGTGAGTACACACACATACAACAGGCCTAGTGTCTAATCGACATGTGCCTAGGACAAAATGGTAACTAACTAACACACACACACACACACACACACACACACACACACACACACACACACACACACAATCACACACACACACACACAATGAAGAGGCTTCTGAGTGAGCTAGATACCTCAAAGGCAATGGGGCCAGATAACATCTCCCCATGGGTCCTGAGAGAGGGAGCAGAGGCGTTATGTGTACCCCTAACAGCAATATTCAATACATCTATCGAAACAGGGAGATTGCCTGAGGCATGGAAGACAGCAAATCTAGTCCCAATCTTTAAAAAAGGAGACAGACATGAAGCACTAAACTACAGACCAGTGTCACTGACATGTATAGTATGCAAAATCATGGAGAAGATTATCAGAAGAGTGGTGGAACACCTAGAAAGGAATGATCTCATCAACAGCAGCCAACATGGTTTCAGGGACGGGAAATCCTGTCTCACAAACCTACTGGAGTTCTATGACATGGTGACAGCAGCAAGACAAGAGAGAGAGGGGTGGGTGGATTGCATATTCTTGGACTGCAAGAAGGCGTTTGACACAGTTCCACACAAGAGATTAGTGCAAAAACTGAAGGACCAAGCAGGGATAACAGGGAAGGCACTACAATGGATCAGGAAATACTTGTCAGGAAGAAAGCAGCGAGCCATCGTACGTGGCGAGGTGTCAGAGTGGGTACCTGTGACCAGCGGGGTCCCACAGGGGTCAGTCCTAGGACCAGTGTTGTTTCTGGTATTTGTGAACGACATGACGGAGGAATAGACTCTGAGGTGTCCCTGTTTGCAGATGACGTGAAGTTGATGAGAAGAATTCACTCGATCGAAGACCAGGCAGAACTACAAAGGGATCTGGACAGGCTGCAGACCTGGTCCAGCAACTGGCTCCTAGAGTTCAATCCCACCAAGTGCAAAGTCATGAAGATTGGGGAAGGGCAAAGAAGACCACAGACGGTGTACAGTCTAGGGGGCCAGAGACTACAAACCTCACTCAAGGAAAAAGATCTTGGGGTGAGTATAACACCAGGCACATCTCCTGAAGCGCACATCAACCAAGTAACGGCTGCAGCATATGGGCGCCTAGCAAACCTCAGAACAGCATTCCGACACCTTAATAAGGAATCGTTCAGGACCCTGTACACCGTGTACGTTAGGCCCATATTGGAGTATGCGGCACCAGTTTGGAACTTACACCTAGCCAAGCACGTAAAGAAACTAGAAAAAGTGCAAAGGTTTGCAACAAGACTGGTCCCAGAGCTAAGAGCTATGTCCTACGAGGAGAGGTTAAGGGAAATCAACCTGACGACATTGGAGGACAGGAGAGATAGGGGGGACATGATAACGACATACAAAATACTGAGAGGAATTGACAAGGTGGACAAAGACAGGATGTTCCAGAGATGGGACACAGCAACAAGGGGACACAGGTGGAAGTTGAAGACACAGATGAATCACAGGGATGTTAGGAAGTATTTCTTCAGCCACAGAGTAGTCAGGAAGTGGAATAGTTTGGGAAGCGATGTAGTGGAGGCAGGATCCATACATAGCTTTAAGCAGAGGTATGATAAAGCTCACGGTTCAGGGAGAGTGACCTAGTAACGACCAGTGAAGAGGCGGGGCCAGGAGCTCGGGATCGACCCCTGCAACCTCAACTAGGTGAGTACACACACACACACACACACACAACAGACCTAGTGTCTAATCGACAGGTGCCTACGACAAAATGGTAATTAACACACACCAGGCCAAGTGTCTACCGACAAGCTCCTTTGACAACTGATATCTAACTAACACACACAAACAGTGCTAGGAGCTGTGATTCGCCCCTTGCAACCACATACAGGTGAGTACACAATCGACAAGTTCCTCGCGTGCGTTGTAGGGTACTGAGTGATTAAGTGGAAAGAAGAATACAAAGAGTTGGTAGAATTAAACATCATACACAGTTTCGGGAGTAAGTATGAACGTACCCTGGAGGCCAGAAACATGTAAAGAGTATTAGAAAACTGAGGCTTGTTACTGTGATGCAGTTCTTGCAAATACTTAATAGAAATGGTTATAAATATAACCTTGATTTTTTAAGGGGTGGACCGGTAAGCCAGCGAAAGGCCTCTGTCAGATGACAAAAATTTCAGTGGCAGGTCATCATATGACTAAGATCCGCGTCAGGGAATACTTGTCCTGTTTCCTGACAAACCTTATCAAACGCAACCGGCAAATACAAGCAATGTCGGTGGGTGCACACAAGGTAGGAGTTACGGGCCTTAAATCACAAACACATCGTTGATGCTCTTGTTTAATTCCTTTCAATAACTTTTCTGCCCAAACAAAAGAAGTCTCTCCTGGCTACTTGCAAATTTTCAACAAATCTTGAAAACTCCGCAGTGTACGGCTGCTATACCTCATGTAAGTTAAGTTGCCGGAATAAATGCACTCTGTGGCTACCCTATTCCATGAGTGCTGGGTTGTTCCCACAACCTAACTCTCATGGAATAGTGTACCCTGTAATGAGATAGGGTGGGAACAAATGCTAGTTATTTCCACGTCATATTGCACCACAAGGGACGGATATCGTACATGAAGTAATAAAATCCTCCAGACTGAACTAGGAGACTTCAGTAGGGCTAATAATTAGGATATCGTCAAGGCTTCAGCTCTGACCTCATTAGACCGTGGATCCACTACTTACAAGACGGAGATAACAATTTTCTTCAAGAAAAGCCTACTACTTACATGGTGAGGGAATTCCTGCCTACATGACGAGGGAGTACTACCTTCCCGAGACTACATCAATGATTTGCGTTTCCGCAAAGCAAGGCAGGTTTACTGAGTGATTTGTAGCCTCCATCTTCCTGGAACTGAGTCCCGAGGCCGCTTCCCGTGCTTTTCAGTCACCACAGTAAAACTGGAAGACTAGAGACTAACACTCTGGACGATGGCTGGATCAACCAGTGCTTCCAGATGGGCAAGGGAGGTGATGTGGGCTCAGGAGACTGTGGGTATGGTGGTAATGTGCCAAGAGCGAAGTTGCCCAGATGTAGAAAGTCCAGAACTGGCAGGTACGTACACTTTTTTGCAACTGCCCGTTCTCTGTCTCCAGTATAACGCTAACGCCAATTTATATAATACTTACACTTAATAAAATGTCAGGCATGATTTCTCATTTATGATTTTTTTTCAAATACTAGTTAACTGAGTGGCGAATTTTTGCTGATAGAGTGTAGTCCTTGAGAAAAATAAAGCTAGAGTGAAAGTGTTGATGCAACATATACTCACTGTACTAGCTACATCAATTTTTGACGTAAAGCTCAACTTTAAATTCTTGACGCTTCTATTTTTCCACAAATGCTATTTTCGTTATTTTAAATTAGGTTAGGCTAAGTTAGGTAAAGTTAGGTTACACGCAGCTATACAAATGTATACGCAACCACAAAAAAATCCAAAAGCTGGTAGTGATACGTCTGGTAACGGGGCAGCCCAGGAAAAACTGATAACGTGTGTCCCTGCTGGTGAGAGAATGGTCAGCCTGATGGCTCTCGTCCTGTGATATAATGTGTGTTATGTCTGTCACTTTGTATTCTAGTATGTGCGTACACTAAGAGCAACAGTTCATATACACGTCGAATGATCTACAATAAGTTTTCTTATAAAATCTCTATTTTTTTCTATAAATGCGATTGAAACAGTACATCCAAAATTAAACAGCACATGGTAAGGTCCTCATGGTACGCCAGGTTCAGTTATAGATGAACTTTAAATCACATTCACAACAATAATCACGCAACATAGAGGAGCTTTACGAGAGAGCTTACTTATCTCAGCATGTGCAATACTCGCGAACAAGCGATAAGAAATACAAAACAATCACAGGCAAGAAGGTAAATCATTTAACTTTCCTTACCATGTTCCCTCCTTTCCCTGTAGTTGTTTTGCATCTCAGTATATATGAACTTTAGAGTTCGCTATATTTCCCATACACCCACGTTAGGGATTAAAGTGTTCTTGACTGGTGTACAGGTGACATGCAACTTTAATGACCTCTCGTGTGTCAACAAGCTTGAAGCCCAATTAAGCAGCCATCAGGGAGACTGAGCTGAGAGAGACACCTTGACAATACCAGCCTTGTCCATCATAACAGTAAGGCTGCTGGCATTTCTCTATTCATGCCCTTGGTGCCAGTGAAGGGTTCTTGATTCAAGGACCTGAAATCATTTTCCCTTTCCTTGAATTAAACCTCAATCATCTGCCACTCCCCATGAGCTGTGTGATTCCTCTGGATCATTACATATATTTTTTTTGCACCCACGTGGCGAAAGTAATTTAAAAAGTTAATTAATAATGTTTAACGTTTGGAATGGTAACATGTTTGAACATGTTACCACTTTAGTAGGAACATGTTTGAACATGTTGCCACTTTAGTAGGAAGTGTGAGTGATGGCTGAGGTGTTGAACATGTTACCACTTAAGAGAGTGGGGATTGTGAACTATAAAGTGTGCACGAACTACTACACTTAAGTTAGCATGACCACCAAGGGGGACCACATCTTTCGGTACTCTTCCAAGGGGAAGAAGAGTGGGCGAGGGTGCCTTGATGCAGGTGAAGTACTCTTGATCCAAGGAACCGGAGCTCCCCCCCCCCGTGGATCACACCTGACTACCTCCCCCTCCCCAATCACTGCATGACCCCTACAGGTTTAAATAAAACAAACCACTGAAATAAACCTAAACTGGCAAAACGTTTAGTAAAAATAAATATCACTATAAACAAAGTACAGTATATTGAAAGTCTGAGAACTTTTTTGTTTTAACAAATAGTTTATTTAAAAAGTTTTTTTTTTTTTTTGGGGGGGGGAATTTTATGGAAACGAAATATTAATATAGAAAGATTGCTAATTAAAAACAGGAGAACAGAGTAGGGAGGAAAACAAAACTTTTTTTGATAATTTAAAAAAAGTATTCCATATATATATATATATATATATATATATATATATATATATATATATATATATATATATATATATATATATATACGTATATATATATATATATATATATATATATATATATATATATATATATATATATATATATATATATATATATATATATATATATATATATATATATATAAAGTTTCTCGAGAAATTGTTCGGTTGGGCTGTTGCAACATGCAGTAACTGCTGAGGCAGTGTAGCCTGGGCATCAGTAAGCACAGAGGTATGGTACTTCGCACTGAGCCGCCCTGGCTCAGTCTGGCCGGACCATTTTACACTACACCCACACACCCCATACCCTTCAATGTTTACACTGTATCTACCCTACATAACATCTTACAAATGAAGGTTAACTCGGAGAGTAAGTCGTAGGGGAGATAATCCCCTGACCCATACACTCTTGTGCCTCCGCACACCATATAACCAAAGTACACACAACACTGACTCAACACCCACGTACTCTACACTCCATATCATAATCCATCAGGCCTCATCAGTCCCTGATCAGCCGGGCTGTGTTGCTTATGTTGGATTTTATGTGGCTAGCACCAACAACCTGGTTAATCATCCCATAACCCTCACAGCCGAACTAACTCCCCACCCACCATAGAAATCACCCACCCACCCAAGTACTCACCCACCCATCACAGAACTCACCCACCAACCACAGAATGCACCCACCCACCACAGAACTTCAAAGAGCAAACTGGACAAGCATCTTCACAAGGTGCCAGATCAACCAGGCTGTGTTGGATATGCAGGCAAGTTAGCAGCCAGCAGCAACAGCTTAGATGACCAGGTAAGTATCAGACGAGCCGGGCTCGTCAAGGCCGGTCTCTGGGAGTAGAAAAATTCTCGAAATTTCCCATCCATCACAACAGCAGTCCCCACCCATGACTACAGCAGTCTCCACCCATCACAACAGCAGTCCCCACCCATGACTACAGCAGTCTCCACCCTTCACAACAGCAGTCCCCACCCATGACTACAGCAGTCTCCACCCATCACAACAGCAGTCCCCACCCACCACAACAGCAGTCCCAACCCATCACAGCAGATATCCTTACCCATCAGAGCACAATGTCCCATCCATCATAGCAGAAATCCCTACCCATCACAGCAGCAGTCCCCACCCATCACATCAGAACACCACGTCCACCTGAGTTCCAGCACCAACTTAATCAACTGTATTATCACAACAAATGATCACGTCTGTCAAATTCTGAACGTCTGCAAGAGGTGTGTCATGAGGCCAAACAACAAGTGCACGACACCTAGCAACACGCCAAGCAATATGAACGTGACACTAAGCAAAACACACACACAATACCATGTAACGGGAACACGACGCCAAGCAACAGGCACACGACACAAAACACCGCTAGCAGTACTTAATTAACAGCGACTGTGCTTCCTTGTTCCTCTCCGCGCCATCCGGCAGGTTTCTCTCCCCGTCCACTTCTATAAGTGATGCCTACTTGACAGCTAGAGTCACCCTCCAAGCCTGCAATACTTGGCGCTGCTCCAGGGCTGGCCAGTGCCTCATGCCAATAATGTTGTGGGTTTGCACGAGGTAGATGCTAACACCAATTTCGCGCCTGCTTTGTCTGGGCTGAGTTTATGATCTGCTCCGAAGAAAGGTACTCCAGTTAGTGGCCAGTCTCCCGCTGTGACCACTGAGAACAGGGAGGGATTAAGCTTTTAAGATTTTGTCCAGAGGAGCGAAATTACTGAGCAATACCACTCATCCTGTGAGTAAACATACAGGATATCAGTACTGTATAAGCCCAGATAATTAATTCAGACAAACTGGTTTATAAAATGACACGTGAGCAAACACTAGGATATATTTATTAGAAAACGTTTCGGTCCCGGGACATAGATCACTTTTAACATGCACAGGTCGAAAATAACAGTATAATCAATATTTGACACTTACACCTCACTTGTACCCTATATGTGATGTTATTTTCCACCTTTGTTAAAAGTGATCAAGGTCCCAAGACCGGGACGTTTTTCAATACATATGTCCTAGTGTTTGCTGACTTGTCTTTTAAATCAGTAAAGATATCCCCATAATGATAAACCATGTAAACCCAAATAACTGACATGCCACTGGTGATAACTCAATCCTTGACTGCTGCAACAGTCGGCTATCACAATACTAATTATTAGTATTAAATGCAGAAAATCTTTCATATCTTCAAGTGTTATGAACTTTGGGTATACTGAGATATTAATGTCCATTAATGGTATTAATTCTGCACTGGTGTACGCTGTAGCAATCTAGGTTATAGTGCCGGAGTATGTTTTATCTTCCTCCCAACACATACTATGTATTGCAGTTGCTACACCAACCTGCCACACATAACGGTAGCCTTAACATATCACTTTAGGCTCTATGCTTTTATTTCATCTCTCTTACCATGAATATGCATCGACTAATGCAACTCTGTCGTAATGCCTTGCAGATTTATCATTTTCCAATGTCATAACATGGAAAATGGAAGTTTAGAGTCTTATATTTTAAATTCGTATTTTGCTTGTAATGTGCTGTACTGATTTTCGAAACCAGTAGTCTGTGTTTTATGCTCCGTTCTTGACTGGTTTTAACTCATTATGACACTTGCATTATTCAGGCTATTTTCTCCTTACTCTTTTTCTTTCCTTCATAAGCTCTAAGAAATTTCTAGTATTTTACTTACTCAATAACTTGTCTTTTTCTCAGTAATGATATTACAAAACAAACTTCTTTGAGCTGTGCGTCCTGTTCTGTATGTTTCATCTTCTGCCTTTATTTCGTTTATCTTTCTCTCATTTTTATTGGTGTTATAATTGGCCTTCAATTCTTTCACTAGCTTTGGACTCTGATTACTTGTCTGTGTACTTGGGTCTACTACATCGCTCTATGTTTAGCTGGTAAAGCTTTCCAAGCAAGTAATTTTATTTTCGTTGGGAATGTTTTGCAGAATATTTATAACATTTATCCATATCAGTTCACCTATCCTACATAAACACTGGGAACTGCCGTCTTTTATCTCACAGACATACATACATACTTACTTCACATGTATTCTTTTCGTGGTATCTGAAAAGAATTTGTCACAATTTCCACATCAGTATCATGGCTGGTGCTTCTTTGTGAGACAGGCGTTACCCATCTATGCCATGAAACAAAACAGGTGACACAAAGCGGCTGCAGCATTAGACAGCATGACACGTAGGGGAAGTCTTCTATTCAGAATAGCACGGGCGATGGTCGTTCACTTTCTCTTTCCTTTCCGTTTACCTTTAGTGCCTTTTCAGGACCTACCTTAACTCCACTGGCGACCCCTCCACTACACTGTTATTGAAGCACCACCACGCACATAGATAATGAAAGAGCGGCCATATCTTCCAGTTCTCAGTGGATATATAAACGTAAGTACATATTTTCAACTTTTTCCAGGAAATTTATCTTCTTTTACTACACTTGTGTGTGTTTCTCGAGGTCCTTGACATTTTGAGAGTGCCGCCAATACGTGCTATGAGCAACATTATCGACAAACTTTGTTCCCCTGGGTCCTCGTTTCACTTGGTGGTTACTGACATTTCTTGATGAGTGATTCTTTTTATCGCTCGCCACCAACTTGGCCTCTTTTCCTCTATCTCCAGCAGCACAGTCCCCTGAGCCCCTCCCCGGCGCCCCTCCCCGGAGCCCCTCTTCGGAGCCCCCCCCCCGAGCCCCTCCTCGGAGCCCCTCCTGCCCTGGTCACCATGGGATAAACATTTTTCTTAAGTTCTTCATTGGTGTAAGAGGCTCCTCCCACGCCTGCACCAACTCCACCTGCAAAATATCTTACTAAGAGACCGTGTGTTATCCATCACAATTCGTTGATTTTTACGTGAATTAAGCCACTACAATTCTTATTTTCCCTGTTCTACATTGAGTTAGGTTATATCACCGTAAACTAACCTATATTAACATATAAGAAACTGGGAAAAACGGAATAAACAGTTTGCTTCTGGCAACGTGAGACATCGTAATCTTTTACAAAGTTAATATCCCCACGCACGCTCTTTCAATTTGGATGACTGGCTATGGTCTGAGGCCAAATTTTCCAAGGAATGACAATAGGCAATCACTGCAATTTGCGACGCACAGGATGACCGAATCTACTACTGAAGGAGTGTAGTATATCAGTGGTGGTATTCAATACCGACAGATTGAAAGACTATGGTACTCATCACCTGTTTCTAGGCTGAGGGACTGATTGCCTAATCTTTCACTGTTTGCTGCATATATTTCTACAGTCTTCATATTATGTCTATGTAATGTATTGATCAACCTAGACGTTGCACATGTGTCTTATTCTTCATCTTGTCGCTATTGTCCACTATACATGTACAAGAGACAGTTGCAAACTATATTTAAGACAACGTTTCGCCTGCTGGGCAGGCTTTATCATGACTGATAAGTGAAACGTTGGTCTTCAAGTTTCCAACTGGTATCTAGGTGTCTTTATCGAAGCTTTTAATGGAGCTGATCTGTGACCAAAAACTGCCTTAACACCTGTTTCTAGTACAGGTACAGGTCCTGGACCAGGTATAGGTCTTGGTCCAGGTATAGCTCCTGGTCCAGTTACAGGTACTAGTCCAGGTACAGTTTCTGGTCCAGGTCCTGGTGCAGGTACAGGTCCTGAAAAAACCAGGATGCAGGTGTTGTTGTGATGTGCTGACTCGGGATGTCTTCAAACATTTCTCCTCCGTCATGCAGCAGTGTTAGTATATCCGCATGTCACTCATGTCAGCCTCGGTTACCCGCATATCACTCATGTCTGCCTCGGTTACCCGCATATCACTCATGTCTGCCTCGGTTACCCGCATGTCACTCATGTCAGCCTCGGTTACCCGCATATCACTCATGTCTGCCTCGATTACCCGCATGTTTGTCTCTATCAACATATGTGACTACATATTACGAAATACACATCCATAATATATCACATATACATACACATATACACTCTCACAATATTTAAAATAATCTAAAAAATTATCATTATTATTATTACTACTATAATTAAATTTAAAGGGTCAAACCCTTAGGGGTGAATGGGAGATAATGAACCTCCCTTAAGGGTAAAAATTTGAGTTGTGTGACGCCTACGGTTTTAGCGCTTCCAAGTTTGCAACAGTAATGATGTTTTTGTACCAGTCAACCATTCTTTCTTGTGTTTACTTTCTCGTATGTGTTCTTTGTTCTTTTTGCTTTTATTCTTTTTGCACTCCTCCAGTTCATCCCTTGTCCTTTATCCCTGTGATGGTCTACACTAGTCTACAACCTGCAGTGAGTGACCTGTCTCCCTGTGATGGTCTACACTGGTCTACAACTTGCAGTGACCTGTCTCCCTGTGGTCTAAACTGGTCTACAACCTACAGTGACCTGTCTCCCTGTGCTGGCCTGCCTCTAGCCTGACTTAAGGTGCCCGCTTTCCACCAGTTATCGTAAACGTTTCAATTCCCTCTACCAGAGCCATTTGTTGTCTTCCTCTCCCTTATCCTGATTTACTGTCACCGTTCGTTGCCAGTGTCCTCCGCGAAGCCTGTTATCCCTCCATTCTCTATTATTTCTTCATTCGTCTATTATCCGTTCATCCGTCCATTATTCTTTCATTCTTCTATTATTCCTTCATTCATAATTATTCCTCCATTAGTCTATTATTCCTTCATTCATTATCTGTTATTCGTCTATTATCCCTTCATTCCTCTATTATTCGTCCATTTGTCTACTATAATTATTTGTTCCCTTTTAACAGTATTTGCAATTATTTCTCTATTTTCATCTGCTTCAGCTTTATAAATATAAAAATTAAAAGTATAAAGCTGTTTATTTGATTCACGTGAAAATACAAAATACATAAAAATGCAGAGTATTAAACCATACTGTTAAACCACATTATTAAACCCGATTTTAAGAAGCAGAATTAAGCCGCAGTGTTAAACCAGTGATAAACCCACGGTATAAAACAGTGATAAAACCATAGTGCTAACCAAGAATATTAAGCCACTTTGTTAAACTATAGTTTTAAACCAGTGTTAATCAACAGTGATCAACGATAATACTAAACCATAGGATTAAACCTCAATACTTAATATTAAACGAGTGTTAAACCCAAATATTAAGTTACGGCTAACACAGTACTAAACCACGGCATTAAACAGTATTAAACGAGTGTTATATTAAACCCTAGCAATAAACCCCATTAGTAAATCATATCACTAAATCTCAGTATTAAACCAAAATTAAACAATTATACAGTATAAGAACACTGCGACCGGCTGAGATTTGAACCCGAGTCGTCTAGGCAGCTTCCTGGGAGGCTAACTAAACTATCGACGCCACAATACGTTAGGTGTCCAGTGAGAACATTAGATATGTATCCACCTAACGCCGGGCACATTCGTAGAGTTATAAGCTCAGGTAATTAGTCCTGAGCTTACCACTCTCTAAATGTGTCCGGCGTTAGGTGTAAACGTGTCTAGTGTTGTCACTGGATACCTAACGTCTTCGTGGCATGGTGGTGTAGTGATCCAAGGCGTTGAGAGTTTAGCCTAGCTTCCCAGGAAGCTGCCTAGACGACTCGGGCTGAAATAGCGGTCAGTCGCTTTATGGTTTTTTATTTAAAACCACTTGGTTCCGTGGACGGGGACTTAAAATGTGGTGCAAGCGAGTAGCAGGTCCAGCTCTGTAACCATTCAGCTGCAAGGGTTCTAAATAGGATGATTTTACAGCTACCACTTCCGTGAATTCCTTGTATTAGCCACAGATGGTAACTTTATACACATGACTAAATTCTGTGCCAAGATATAATTTTCCTGACAGAAAATACAGCCACTCTTTCTCCCTCCAACTTGCTGATGCGTCACGAGTGTTACTCGTATAGATTTGACGTTTCCTGGTTTCACTTAGCCACCGGGTTACCTGGCATATCGTGGCTGTTAGGCTACGTATTTAAATTCTATTATACGTTCTTATAGATTTATGTAACCTAATCTAACCCCAACTTCACGTAACCTAACCCGTTCGTAATTAACAAAACTTGCGATAAAGAAAATGGTACTTGCAGAGTTACAGGAATAGTTAAGAAATTGACCCTGTGAACTTCGTAAGAAAATTAAGGCAGTAACATTAGGGAAAATTTGCCGTCGTATAAAGATCAGAAAGTGCATCTTGGCACAACCAGGCAAGCCATCATCTCTCTGGTCACCAACTTCTGCCAGGATTAAGGCAACATAACGTTAAGTCAATAAAATAAGTTTTCAAAGGAGTGACAAGAAGTTTCAGAGTCACTTGTCTGGCGACAGTCCCACTCTTATGTACCTTTGCAATGACAGTCTTGGCAACACATGCTCTTGCTGATTATCCTTAAAACAAAAATGTGTGTTTGAGAGAGAGAGAGAGAGAGAGAGAGAGAGAGAGAGAGAGAGAGAGAGAGAGAGAGAGAGAGAGAGAGAGGAGGGAGGGAAAAGTCGGGGAGTATTAGATACCTTGGCAGACCACTCTAAGGTCAAACTTTCCTTGTGACCGCCTGATCAGTTATGCTATTAAGGCTTGCTTGACCGTTCACTGCGTTTGTTTTACAAAACTTTGTGTGTGGTTCACTGCGCTGTTGTTATGTATGAGTGCAGATACAGGACCCTGACCTCAGGGACTTTGCATGTATATGAGAAATTTCCCTCGTGATAAACTGCAGAGGAAAAGAAATTAATAAGAAAAAAGGTGAGCAGAAGGAAGGAAAGTATTGAGAGAACAGGGTGGGGAGAGAACATAGTGTGAGGGGGGGGGGGTCGGTGACGTCACAGGTCATGTGACTTTTACAGCTGATCTTAATAAACTTTATTTACTTATCTAGAACACCTCGTTCTCTAGGACCGAGTCATGACAGGTGTGGAACTAGTGAACGTGCAAATCTAGGTGAGGGAGGAGTAAGGGAAAGTACTGGAGGGAGTAAGAGAGGACAGGTGCATGGGCGTGGCATCACCCCTCCCACCCTGGGAGAGGGAGGGACGGGTTATGGGACGGGTGTGGATGAGAACTAAGTAAGCTTATTCAGGTACAGGTACACATAAATACAGTTACATAAATTACCATACATAGCAGCGTATGTGTAGACTGCCCGGGATAACCCCAGGAGAGTCGCAACTGACCGCTCATATTATCCTCCAATCGTTAGCATCTCATAAATATACTTGTGACCCTTTTATGTATATAAGGTACAAACACACACATACATATACACACATATACACACACGTATACACACAAAAAAACCCGTACAAGCCTAGTGTCTATCAAAAAGTACCTATGACAACTAGTAACTAATACAGTCTCACACACACGCGAGCGAGCGAGCGCGCACACACACACACACACACACACACACACACACACACACACACACACACACACACACACACACACACACACACACACACACACACACACTCACACACACACACACACACACACACACACACACACACACACACACACACACACACACACACACACACACACACACACACACACACACATGATAACGACATACAAGATACTGCGGGGAATAGACAAGGTGGACAGAGATAGGATGTTCCAGAGAGGGGACACAGAAACAAGGGGTCACAACTGGAAGCTGAAGACTCAGACGAATCACAGGGACGTGAGGAAGTATTTCTTCAGTCATAGAGTCGTCAGGAAGTGGAATAGCCTAGCAAGTGAAGTAGTGGAGGCAGGAACCATACATAGTTTTAAGAAGAGGTATGACAAAGCTCAGGAAGCAGAGAGGGAGAGGACCTAGTAGCGATCAGTGAAGAGGCGGGGCCAGGAGCTGAGTATCGACCCCTGCAACCACAATTAGGTGAGTACACACACATACACACACACACACACACACATACATACACACACACGCACACACACACACACACACATACACACACACACACACACACACACATACACACACACACATACACACACACATACACTACACATAGCTGAGAGGTCCCACATCCACTCATTTTCCACACACTACACTCTCAACAGGCCAAGTGTCTACTGAATGAACCATACACTCATCGCATGGGTAATGTATAAGAATAACCCACATTCACTAGAGCAGAAAAAACGGAAATATTTTCAGTCTGATTGAGAGCCTCATCAGGCGATGTTGAGAGTCTCAAGCGGACTGAAAATAATTGCATTTTGTTATTTGTGTGTGTGTGTGTGCGCATGCATATATATATATATATATATATATATATATATATATATATATATATATATATATATATATATATATATATATATATATATATATATATATATATATATATATATATATATATATATATAATTATAGTTTTTTATGTCTGTGGTTATATCCTCATAAATTTCTTTACTCCTGTATGTAAACTAGTCAATTCTGAGAGATGGTAATTCCCAAGTAATAGTAACTACAGTTCTACTGGAACAAAATCTTCGAAGCTGTTGCATCCACTCAACCCTTAGTGGAAAGCTTAACGATATCATCATCGTCTTGCTGAAGTGTTCCAGCTCAGCCTGACAGATTTTAATAATGATAAAAACAATAATAATAATAATAATAATAATAATAATAATAATAATAATAATAATAATCTTTATTTCTACAAGTACATGATGCAACTAACACATACCAAGTTGACATCACTGGCATACTATAACAGAAAGCCCCTGGGTATGCAGAACATTTTGGGCAACTTAGGTTAATTTTGTCCCCCAGGATGCGACCCAAAACAATAGGCAAACACCCAGGCACCTACTTACTGCTAGGCGAACAGGGGCATTAAGTATATTGAAAAGTGTGAGGAAATGCGGCAGGAAAACAGTTTTTTTTTCCTTGCTGTTATATAATACAGAGCTGGATAGCAGCACACTGTAGTTATCTCTAGTGTTAAGTAATTACGAAGATTATTCCCTCCACGTGTGAGTGAGGGGGGAGTGAGGGAGGTAGTGGGGGAGTGAGGGAGGTAAGTTGGTGGGGGAGTGAAGGAGGTAGGGTGGTGGGGGAATGCGGGAGGTAGGGTGGTGGGGGGATTGAGGGAGGTAGGGTTGTGGGGGAGTGAGGGAGGTAAGGTGGTGGGGGGAGTGATGGAGGTAGGGTTGTGGGGGGAGTGAGGGAGGTAGGGTGGTGGGGGGAGTGATGGAGGTAGGGTTGTGGCGGGAGTGAGGGAGGTAGGGTGGTGGGGGGAGTGATGGAGGTAGGGTGGTGGGGGGAGTGATGGAGGTAGGGTGGTGGGGGAGTGATGGAGGTAGGGTGGTGGGGGGAACATACAATAGGTAAAAGACGGAATAAAAGAATCTGGCCCGTTTGTGGCATATTCGATTTGGCCTCAAAACCAGCTCTCGCAACAATGCCTGGAACGTAATATATTGACGTTTACTGTCGATATTTAACGCATGTTTGAAGATACTTTGTGAGTTTAGTCTAAAAAAAAAAAGCACATCTTCCTGCTGCAGGCTATCACATGTCTTTGAGGTGGGATTTTACGTTTATTTTTAAAGTACGGATTGCTCGGAACAGCTAAAAGAAACACGTTTATAACGTCTTGAAAATCCAAGTTAAAATTTCGCGCATTACAGCAGGGAGGACACCCAATACATTTATTCCTGACGTGGCAACTCAAGATGGCACTGTTGCTGTGTTTATATCTCCCAACACCAACCTAATCCCACCCACACCTCCACATGACCCTCATCCCCTTCATACCACCCTCATCCCACCCACACCACCACCCCACCCTAATCCCCCCTCACACCTCCCTCATCTCACCCACACACCATCCTCGTTCCACACTCCTTCAAACATACACCCCTTCCCCTACCGGTCTGAGGATCGACGACCCAAATGATTTCTTCATGAATGAGCCTCAAAACTCCATAAATGTATGACAGATTTCCGACATTACCCTAACTCCGATAGATTTCGAAAAAGCCATTGACAACATGCCTATGCACTCAGCCCCGGGCCCAGACTCGTGGAACTCTGTTTTCATTAAGAACTGCATGCAAGAAACCCCTCTCGCGTGCCCTAAGTACACTATGGAGGAGGAGCTTGGACATGGGTGAAATTCCACAGTCACTTAAAACAACGGATATAGCCCCACTCCATAAAGGTGGCAGCAAAACATTAGCTAAAAACTATAGACCAATAGCTCTGACATCCCACATCATAAAAAATCTTTGAAAGAGTGCTAAGAAGCAGGATTGCAAATCCCCTGGATTCCCAAAATCTGCACAATCCAGGGCAACATGGGTTCAGGGCAGGTCGCTCCTGCCTCTCACAACTACTGGATCACTATGACATGGCCTTGGATGCACTGGAAGAAAATCATTATGCAGATGTAATATACACAGACTTTGCAAAAGCATTTGACAAATGCCCATAAAATACGTGCTAAAGGAATAACTGGGAAAGTGGGGAGATGGATCTTCAACTTCCTAACAAATCGAACACAAAGAGTAGTGGTCAACAGAGTTAAATTGGAGGCTGCCATAGTGAAGAGCTCTGTTCCACAAGGCACAGTACTCGCCCCCATCTTATTCCTTATCCTCATATCAGACATAAACAGAGATATACACCACAGCACCGTATCATCCTTTGCGGATGATACTAGGATCTGCATGAGGCTGTCATCTGCTGAGGACGCGGTTAACCTCCAAGAAGATATAAACAAAGTTTTCCAGTGGGCAACGGTAAACAATATGATGTTCAATGAGGACAAATTCCAACTACTCCGTTATGGAAAACTGGAGGAGATAATAACTAGAACAGAGTATACTACTGACTCCGGCCATACAATAGAGCGGAAAAATAATGTAAGGGACCTGGGAGTAGTAATGTCTGAGGATCTCACTTTCAAGGATCACAACAGTGCCACGATCGCACGTGCAAAGAAAATGATAGGATGGATAATGAGAACTTTCAAAACGAGAGATGCCAAGCCCATGATGATCCTTTTCAAATCACTTGTTCTCTCTAGGCTGGAATACTGCTGTACATTAACATCTACATACAAAGCAGGTGAAATCGCAGATCTAGAGAGTGTACAGAGATCCTTTACTGTACGTATAAGTTCTGTCAAGCACCTTAACTACTGGGAACGCTTGGAAGCACTTGACTTGTACTCGTTGGAACGCAGGAGGGAGAGATATATCATAATCTACACTTGGAAAATCTTGGAAGAAATGGTCCCAAATCTGCACACAGAAATCACTCCCTACGAAAGTAAAAGACTGGGCAGGCGATGCAAAAAGCCGCCAATAAAAAGTAGGGGCGCCATTGGTACACTAAGAGAAAACACCATAAGTGTCCGGGGCCCAAGACTGTTCAACAGCCTCCCATCAAGCATTAGGGGAATTGCCAATAAACCCCTGGCTGCCTTCAAGAGAGAGCTGGACAGATACCTAAAGTCAGTGCCGGATCAGCCGGGCTGTGGCTCGTACGTCGGACTGCGTGCGGCCAGCAGTAACAGCCTAGTTGATCAGGCCCTGATCCATCGGGAGGCCTGGTCATGGACCGGGCCGCGGGGGCGTTGATCCCCGGAATAACCTCCAGGTAACCTCCAGGTAACCCACCTAATAGATCTGTTGGAGGGAAGAGGCAGTTTCTCAATTATGTTAATGTCAGTTCAAGGGTTACATATAACAATTAAATATATACAGCAGGCATGCATGAGCGTGTTAGATAGGAATGAGTGGAGACAAATGGTTTTGGGGACCTGAAGAGCTGTTGGAGTGTGAGCAAGGTAATATTTTGTGAAGGAATTCAGGGAAACTGGTTAGGAGGACTTAGAGTCCTGGAAGTGGGAAGTAAAGTGCTTGCTCTCCAAAGGAGGGGTTTGGGATGTTTGCTGTTTATAGGGGACATGTAAACTGTTGTATATGCGCGCCTCTGGCAAGACAGTGATAGTGTGAATAATGATGAAAGTGCTTTTATTTCGGGTCACCCTGCCTCGGTGGGAGACTGCCAGCGTATTATTATGAGCAGTGTCCTCAATTCTGAGGACACTGCTCATGCGTGGGAGAAGACAAAGCAACAGCGGGGATCATGCAGCGCTTGGGGAATTGGAGGTCATCAGGTTTGATACCAAGAAGGCAAAAATGCCTCCAGTTCCCTAGACTAAGAGTCCATCGCCAGCATCAAGTCACTCCCCTCTAAGGAAAAGAATGCAAGAGAAACTGCCGAGACTCGCTCACAATGGTGCAGTCATTATCAAGGAGGATAACAAGGCTCACTCGTAATTGCTCGCTTTCAACAGTTTACAAATCCGAGGCTCAACAAGTTGCCTCCGCTAATTTACTCATCGCCTTTACACGGAAAGCTAAATATAATATTTTCACAATGCATTTCTGTACCTGGCATTTTTATACCCCTAAGACAGATCGCGATCTACCGGTAGATCGTAGAGCAATTTTAGTAGACCTTTCGATGACCGCTTAATGATGCAAATTACGAAGAGTTGGCAGATAAGCTGTAGCTGCTGGATATAAACTACCATGGGGATGGAAATCTTTAGCTCTAGATCTTTCGTACTTTCGTGCGTCGTTAGCAACCCATGATACAGAGTCGTGACTGTGTCATGGGCTGCTACTGATATCTTCTGCCTTACCTCAGAGAATTTTCCCTCTTATTTGCTGCTGTCTTACAACACTGCGTAGCTCCTGACGACGCACGAATGCGAAAGATCTACGGCTAAAGATTTCCTTCCCCATGTGGCTTGATCTGCATTGTTAAGATCGCCTGTTTGCGACTGTATTGCATAAGCAGCCATCAAGAGTGAGGCACCATAAAATAACCTCTCCATCTCCTCCACTCTCTTCATTATAAAACTTCTCTCTCTCTCTCTCTCTCTCTCTCTATTATATTCCAAGATCTGCTGTGAAGGTGAAAAGTCTTCTCAATAAAGATACCCAGGTGTTGTGTGTCTTATTATCAATGTTTAACATGTTGACAAGTTAAATAATGTTATTACAGACTTAGACAGTTCCAAGGTTTAGCAACAACAGAACTTGTACTAAAATTTATGTGCTTCCCATTTTGATGCATACAATGACACTCATGGTTTTACATAAGTAAATTTAGATATAACTGAGAGTGAAATCTTAAATCCAGAAAAGTTTGTTAATGTTACAAAAGGTGTCATGAACTAGACAACATTGTTTTGGCTCTACCGTTGTTCTCACATTCGAAAATGATCATATAATACCTGTTGAGGCTCGTATATCATTTTGTAATTCAGATGTTCACTTAATTTTTATTCTTCCTTAAACAATATGTGTGTTAGTTACCAGTTAATTATCAGTTGTCAAATGCGTTTGTTGGTAGAAACTTGGCCTGGTGTGTGTGTTAGTTATCATTTTGTCCTAGGTACATGTCGATTAGACACTAGGCCTGTTGTATATGCATGCGTGCGTGTGTGTATTCACCCATTTGTACTCACCTATTTGTGGTTGCCGGGTCGATTCATAGCTCCTGGCCCCGCCTCTTCACTGATCGCTACTGGGTCCTCTCTCTCCCTGCTCCATTAGCTTTATCAAACCTCGTCTTAAAACTATGTATGGTTCCTGCCTCCACTACGTCACTTTCTAGGCTATTCCACGTCCTGATAACTCTATAACTGAAGAAATACTTCCTAACATCCCTTTGACTCATCGGAGTCTTCAACTTCCAATTGTGACCCTTTGTTTCTGTGTCCCATCTCTGGAACATCCTTTGTCCACCCTGTCAATTCCTTGCCGTATTTTGTATGTTGTTATCATGTCTTCTCTGACCCTCCTGTCCTCCAGTGTCGTCAGGCCAATTTCCTTTAGCCTTTCTTCGTAGGACAATCCCCTTAGCCCTGGGACTAGTCTTGTTGCAAACCTTTGCACTTTCTCTAATTTCTTGACGTGCTTGACCAGGTGTGGATTCCAAACTGGTGCTGCATACTCCTGACGTACAACGTGTACAGAGTCTTGAACGATTCGTTACTGAGGTAACGAAACGCTATTCTTAGGTTTGCCAGGTGCCCATATGCTGCAGCAGTTATTTGGTTGATGTGCGCCTCAATAGATGTGCTCGGTATTATACTCACCCCAAGATCCTTTTCCTTGAGTGAGGGTTGCAGTCTTTGGCCCCCTAGACTATGCTCTGCGGTTTTCTTTGCCCTTCCCCGATCTTCATGACTTAGCATTTGGAGGGATTAAATTCAAGAAGCCAGTTGCTGGACCAGGCTTGTAGACTGTCCAGGTCTCTTTGTAGTCCTGCCTGATCCTCGACCGATTTAATTCTCCTCATTAACTTCACATCATCGGAAAACAGGGACACTTCTGAGTCTATCCCTTCCGTTATGTCATTCACATATACCAAAAACAGCACAGGTCGTCACAGGTCCCCAATCTGACACCTCGTCATGTACCATGACTCGTTTTTGCCTCCCTATGAAATATTCTCTGATCCATTGCAGTGCCTTTCCTGTTATGTGTGCCTGATCCTCTAGCTTTTGCATTAACCTCTTGTGAAGAACTGTGTCGAAGGCCTTCTTGCAGTCCAAGAAAATGCAATCTATCCACCCCTCTCTCTCTCGTGTCTTACTTCTGTTACTTGTCATAAAACTCCAGTAGGTTTGTGACACAGGATTTTCCTTCCCTGAACCTGTGCTGGTTGTCATTTATAAGCTTGAATCTTTCTAGGTGTTCCACCACTCTCCTCCTGATGATCTCTGTGACTTTGCATACTATACACGTCAGTGACACAGTTCGGTAGTTTAATGCTTCGTGTCTGTCTGAATGTGTTGAAGATTTTTGTTAGAGGCCCACACAGCATCTCTGCTCCCTCTCTAAGGACCCAAGGAGAGATGTCCGGTTCCACAGCCTTTGAAGTATCAAGCTCACATAGTGGCTTCTTCACCTCCTCCTTGGTTGCTTGTATTTCATCCAGCATTTATTGGTGTATCCCTTGCTGGTATACCTCCCTATTGTGACTTTTTGGAGTCCTTTCTGTCTCCACTGTAAATACTTTTTAAATCTCATGTTGATCTCCTCACATACTTTTTGGTCGTTTTTTGTGAACTCCCCACCCTCCTTCCTCAGTCTGATTACCTGGTCCTTGACTGTTGTTTTCCTCCTGATGTGGCTATACAACAGTTTCAGGTCAGACTTGACTTTCGATGCTATGTCATTTTCGTATTGTTGCCGAGCCTCCCTTCCTATCTGTGCATATTCGTTTCTGTCTCTTTGGTTAATTTCTTTATTTTCCTGGGTCCTTCGTCTTCTGTATTTTTTTTTCCATTCTCTAATGTGCTTAGTTTTTTGCCTCCCTACACTTCTGCGTGAACCAAGGACTCATTCTGGTCTTCCCATTATTTGTTTCCCTTGGAAACACACCCCTCCTTTGCCTTCTTGCATTTTTCTTTTAACGGTTCCTGCCAATTCTCTTTCCCACTGAACCTCTTGCAGGAAGCTTCTCATACCTGTGTAGTCCCCCCTTTTGTAGTTTGACTTCTCCTGTCCTATTCCTGCTACACTCTCAACTTGTAGCTCAACTATGTATTCATAGCACAGAACCACATCACCACTAGCTCCAAGGGACCTCTTGTACGCGATATCCTCAATGTCCCAACTACTCAAGGTGAATACTAGGTCCAGCCTTGCTGGATCATCCTCACCTCTCTCTTTGTTAGTGTCTCTTAACATGTTGATGCATGAGGTTTTCCATTACCACATCCATCATCTTGGCTATCCATGTTTCGGGAACCCCATGGAGCTCCAGGTTTTCCCAGTCAATCTCCTCGTGATTGAAATCACCCATAACTAGTAATTTTGCTCCGCCATGTGAGCTCTTCTGGCCACCTTAGCTAGTGTGTCCACTATTACTCTGTTGCTCTCTTCGTATTCTTCTCTTGGCCTCCTGCAGTTCTGTGGTGGGTTGTACATCACTGCAATTACTACCTTATGGCCCCAAGACTGGATTGTTCCTACTATGTAGTTCCTTTCGCCCACTCCATCCATTCCTTCCATTTCCTCAAATCCCCACTGGTTTTTAATGAGCAGTGCAACTCCTCCCCCTCTGCTCCCTGTATCTTTCCTCAGGATTTGATAGCTGAGTGGAAAGATTGCATATGTTACCATCTTGGTGAGTTTCATTTCTGTGAGTGCTATTATGACTGGGGATGTCTCCTTTATTCTTTCATGCCACTCCTCACATTTATTTGTTATTCTGTCTGCATTTGTATACCAAACCTTCAACTTCTTTTCTAAAACTGTGTTCTGGGGGGTATGCTGGGGTTGGGGAAGTGGGAGACCTGATGAGCAACTATGGGTGGTTGCTGTGAGGGTGGAGTTTGTAATGAGGTGAGGGGGCACTGGGTATGGCATGTGTGTTTTGGGTTAGAATGTCTGGTTGCATTTGGGTTGTCCTGGTTGGGGGGCTTCTGTAGGTGGTTGTGAAGGAGGCTGTATTTGATCTTCCTCCTGAGTCTGGGTTCTCCTGTCCATCTCCATCTTTGCCTCTCTTTCCTCCTTTCGTCTCTGTACCTTCTCTTTCAGTTTCTGCCTTTCTTCTCATGTTCTGTTGCAGTCGAGACACACCCTCTGGTATGCCGACATGTCCCTTAGTCGCACTTTCTCCTGCAGGATCCTGTTTCAAGCCAATTCTGCCTTGAAAATCACTTTGGCTGGCCGGATTCATCTTGCAAACCCCCCATATTCTTAGAAAATTTGCCAGTTGGGTTATGTCACCTTCTATTGCTTTCAAAATGCTTTCAATAGCTTTTTTCTCTCCTTGCTTCTTAAGTTTTCCCTTCAACCTCCTGGAGCCCATAAACAAAGACTGATCTCTCCCTTTCATTCTACTACTGCATATCCCTATGTCTCTCCTGGTCCGATTTAGCTGCCTTCATTGCAACTTTACTTATTTCAATCTCTTCACTATCTGTTGTCCCTGTGCCCAGTGGTCTGTCAATTTCCCTTCTCATCTTTTCCTGGGAACCGCTGTGTATAGCTTAGCTCTTTCATTTTCTACAGTCCATTCGATTGTTCCTGATGTGATCCTCTTTTTTTCCTCAGGCTCCACAATGGTCTGATAGGGCCTCTGCATACAGTTTCACTCCTTCGTTCCCTACAGTCCTCTCGTTTGTAGCTGAGGTAGCAGTTTCTGATGTAATGCCCACATTGTTCTTCAGTTCTTTAGGCTGTTTTAGATTTTAAGTTCCTCTTCTAATCTCTGTATCTTAGCCTCTGCTGCTGTGACTTCCATCTCCCACTTCCTGCTCTCTGCAGTTATCCTATCCTCCATTTCCATGCTAAGCTCTTCTAGCTTCCTTCTTCACTCATGTTCCCTATTAGCGAGCTCTGCTAACCAATCTTCCTTCCCAGAGGCATATTCCAATTCCTTGGTTTTCAGTCCTGCTCTCTGACAACCCATTTTTTTGGTTGCCACAGAATGAAAAACTTTTGTATTTCTGTGCGGTTGTTTGTGATGTGTGTTTGTGTGTGTGGGGAGCGGGGGGAAGGAGAGGAGGAAGCTGGAGACAGTGGCAAAATGGGGGAGAGGTGTGTGTGTGTGTGTGTGTGTGTGTGTGTGTGTGTGTGTGTGTGTGTGTGTGTGTGTGTGTGTGTGTGTGTGTGTG
Organism: Cherax quadricarinatus; assembly: GCF_038502225.1. NCBI lineage: Eukaryota > Metazoa > Arthropoda > Malacostraca > Decapoda > Parastacidae > Cherax > Cherax quadricarinatus. The sequence goes on from NC_091316.1 coordinate 8,935,021, forward strand.
TGTGTGTGTGCACATGTGTGTGTGTGAGAAAATATACTTCTAGGAAGTGCCTTCCTTGTTGTGCCGTGTGCAAACAAGCAGGAGAGAGAAAAAGCATTATGGTGGGAACTAAAAGCAAAGCACAAGATCTGTCCTCTAAGATGCAGAAGACCAACACAAATCTTCTTTAGTAGCTGAGCATCACGAAGAAAGATGAAGAGCCGTAGAGGGAGCACGGAGAGGGAAGTTATGGGGAGTAAGGTGACAGGTGGGTGGTAGGGAGGAAGGAGGGGAAGGAAAGAGGGGACGGAAGGAAACATGAGAGGAGGGAAGTAGCAATAATAATAATAATAATAATAATAATAATAATAATAATAATGATAATAATAATAATAATAATGTTTTCGATGGCAGGTAGGCCCTTCAGGACATAACCTGTACCTGGAAGTCCTCCGCATAACATCCCAGGTTTAACAACTGTTAATAACAACACTTATAAAGAATTCAAAAACAAGACTTTACTGACCTCGGCATATAGATTTAAAAAAATATGTTATGAAGAGGAGGAAAAGGACGATTACGACGATAACTTTGATGCTGACTGATCATGACGATGATGCTAACGATGAGAAGGCAAGGAGGAGGAGATGATATCTGTAACAAAGATGATGGTTTAGTGTGCTAGAAGGATTGGTTGAGCATGGCGGCTGCGGCTGCGACAGCGGGCTGAGGCAGGTGCTAATGCCTGTGTTTGAGCAGGTGGGTGGCGACCCCGGACGAAACCCCGACACAAACATCCCCACTACAACACCTTCCCTGGGGTAGGTGGGGAAAGATGGGAAATGGAGTGTAGGAAGGAAGGAGCAACGACCATATAGGTGAGGATGGGTGAGGGGTGTACAGGTGAGGGGAGTGAGTAATATACATGGGACGAGAGGAGGGGAGAGCGTTCGGGAGAGTACATGTATATACAGTTATCTGCTTACGGCTATTATCCCCTCAAGGGAGGTTCCTTGATGCTGTATAATCCCTAAGGGTTTAGCGCTGCCCATGATAATAATTATAATTAAGGCTATTATTATTATATTCATAAGAAAGCGCTAAACCCAAAATAACAAACTAGAAAAATGTAGTTCGTAATAGTGTGCCTAGAACAATTCACAGCTAAGCCATTTTGTAGAAGGATTGTCAAACTAAGTACATTGCAGCTACCTCTAATTCTATCTAGACACGTTAAAGTTAGCTTACGATACCACAGTAAGTGACGGGAGGTGCTCTAGATACAATCAGCCTCACACGATAGCACAGCTGGTGACGGGAGGTGGTCTGCCACTATAATCCACCTCATGGAAGCACTGGTGAAAAGAACATTATCAACCAGCTGTGTATAAATACAACTCCAGTGGCATAAAGAAGACACTAGTTATTCTCAACTCTCAAGCAGAGGTTAAGAATAAATCCACTGGTAAGAGACATGGTAATAAATCCACTGGTAAGAGACATGGTAATAAATCCACTGGTAAGAGACATGGTAATAAATCCACTGGTAAGAGACATGGTAATAAATCCACTGGTAAGAGACATGGTAATAAATCCACTGGTAAGAGACATGGTAATAAATCCACTGGTAAGAGACATGGTAATAAATCCACTGGTAAGAGACATGGTAATAAATCCACTGGTAAGAGACATGGTAATAAATCCACTGGTAAGAGACATGGTAATAAATCCACTGGTAAGAGACATGGTAATAAATCCACTGGTAAGAGACATGGTAATAAATCCACTGGTAAGAGACATGGTAATAAATCCACTGGTAAGAGACATGGTAATAAATCCACTGGTAAGAGACATGGTAATAAATCCACTGGTAAGAGACATGGTAATAAATCCACTGGTAAGAGACATGGTAATAAATCCACTGGTAAGAGACATGGTAATAAATCCACTGGTAAGAGACATGGTAATAAATCCACTGGTAAGAGACATGGTAATAAATACACTGGTAAGAGACATGGTAATAAATCCACTGGTAAGAGACATGGTAATAAATCCACTGGTAAGAGACATGGTAATAAATACACTGGTAAGAGACATGGTAATAAATCCACTGGTAAGAGACATGGTAATAAATCCACTGGTAAAATAATACGGGACGTAGGAATCCTCTGATATTAAAAAACATGAAAAATCTAATGATGAAATGATAGGGAAGATGGAAATAAATCCACTGGTAAAATGATAGGGGAGACGAGAATAAATCTACTGATAAAATGATAGGAGAGATGGGAATAAATCTACTGATAAAATGACAGGGGAGATGGGAATAAATCCACTGATAAAATGATAGGGGAGATGGGAATAAATCCACTGATAAGACACATGGAAACAAATCCATCGATTAAATAAGGGACAGCGGAATCCTCTGATAAGATATTAAAGAGCAAGAAATAAATTGAAAAGGAAAATACAAAACATAGGAACAAACCAACGGATAAGAACATTAGAATGAGAGACATGAGGAAAGCACTAGTAATACTGCCCAGGCCGGTGGAGTCATCAACAGGTGGGTGGAGTCATCAACAGGTGGGTGGAGTCATCAACAGGTGGGTGGAGGAGTCATCAACAGGTGGATGGAGTCATCAACAGGTGGGTGGAGGAGTCATCAACAGGTGGGTGGAGTCATCAGCAGGAGGGTGGAGGAGTCAACAGGTGGGTGGAGGAGTCATCAACAGGTGGGTGGAGTCATCAACAGGTGGGTGGAGGAGTTATCAACAGGTGGGTGGAGGAGACATCAACAGGTGGGTGGAGTCATCAGCAGGAGGGTGGAGGAGTCATCAACAGGTGGATGGAGGAGTCATCAACAGGTGGGTGGAGTCATCAGCAGGTGGGTGGAGGAGTCATCAACAGGTGGGTGGAGTCATCAGCAGGAGGGTGGAGGAGTCAACAGGTGGGTGGAGGAGTCATCAACAGGTGGGCGGAGGAGAGTCATCAACAGGTGGGTGGAGGACAGTCATCAATAGGTGGGTGGAGGAGTCATCAACAGGTGGGTGGAGGAGTCATCAACAGGCGGGTGGAGGTCACCAACAGGTGGGTGGATAAGAGTCATCAACAGATGGGTGGATGAGTCATTAAAAAATGGATGGAGGAGTTATCAATAGGTGGGTGGAGGAGAGTCATCAACAGGTTCAAAGAAAAGTCAACAGGTGTGAAGAAGAGTCATCAACAGGTGGGTGGAGGAGAGGTATCATGAAGTGTGAAGAGGAATAATCAGCAGGTGGGTTTAGGAGAGAAATGAACAGATGTAGTCATCAACAGGTGGGCAGAGAGGCATCAACAAGCGGGAAGTCATCAACAGCTGGGTAGAGGATAGGCATTAACGGGTGATAACATCACAAAAAAACTAGAGAATAAATCATGATAACATCACTAAAGCAGAGGTTAAGACTACATTCATAACAGCTACAGCAGAGATGACAACTAAGTGACGACAAGATAACACTACTAATAACCAGAACACACTGCGCTAACAAACTAGAGAGGAGCGTGCAAAATAACTAATAACTAGAGCACACTATGGTAGCAAACGAAAGAAGAGAGTGAAAGATAACATCGCAAACAATTAGAACAGAGACGGCAAGATAACCCACTAATAAAACTAAGGAGAGAACAAATAACTTCACTAACACAAACAATAACGGGCAGACAAAACAAAAGCAAACAACCAGTTCCCAGCAGACTTATTATATTATTCAAGATGGTGGATTCCACACATTCCTTCCTGGCAACCTCGGGCATGGTGCGTAGGCGCTGCGAATACCAACAGCCAGGTGGATCAGAAGACAAAGAACGCTGCGTGGGTTACACACTCTCAGGGTAGACGCAAGAATCCCCTCAACCTCGCCCTTCAGTTCAGTTCTAGGAAAACTCCATGTAAGCCATTCAGACTTTTGGGGGGTAAACTCTGAAAGTACAGTCTTGTGTAAAATCTAGTATAATCGGAGTTAATTTAACTTTATGATTTAAGAACTGGTTTAGCTGCACAGGCGTAGTGCAGGTGTCACGGTAACTTGTGTTAATGTCTCAAAGTTGTACCCGAGAGAGAGAGAGAGAGAGAGAGAGAGAGAGAGAGAGAGAGAGAGAGAGAGAGAGAGAGAGAGAGAGAGAGAGAGAGAGAGACAGAGAGAGAGAGAGAGATTCAGGAAAGGTTACTCTGCTGCTGATCTGTTGTTAAACCTCTCCACTAAGTGGCACCAGTCACTGGATGAATCCAAAGTCAGCTGTGTGGTAGCACTGGACATTGCTGGCGCTTTCGACGGGTGTGGCACCAGGGCCTCTTAGCAAAACTTCAAGCACTGGGAATAGCAGGCTCTACGCTATGTCTCCTCAGTGATTACCTTCATGGTAGATCTCTAAGTGTAGTTCTTAATGGAACGGAATCAGCAAGACATCCTATTGGGGCATGTGTTCCACAAGGAAGCGTGCTGGGGCCATTGTTATGGAATGTCTACTTCAACGACCTTCTTCATCTCATCCCAGAATCACATGCATATGCAGACGACTGTACACTGACATTCACTTATCCAAGAGAAGAAATGCCAGCTGCTCTAAGCTACATCAATCACCAGCTGAAAGCTATATCAGCTTGGGGAAATAGATGGCAAGTAACATTTGCACCTGAGAAAATGCAAATGATGATCGTCTCTAGGCACCACGATGGTAATGCTGGTGCAGTAGTAAGGATGAATGGGAGGGTGTTGGCACCTGGAGAAGAAGTTGATATCCTTGGGGTGAAATCTGACTCCAAACTAACCATGAAGAACCATGCTGTAAATCTTGCAAACAAGGCAGCCAGGAAGCTTACAGCACTTCGCCGTATCTCGCATCTACTTGACAGTAGGGGTTGTAAGATTCTGTACGAGGCACAAGTACGCTCGCACCTTGAGTATGCTCCACTTTCTTGGTTTGCCTGCCCCCCCTCTCATCTGCGACTGCTTGACAGAGTAGAGAACAGAGCAAGACGTCTCATCTCTCGCCTGGACCCATCCTGGATAGATCTGTCATTTCAGCAGAGCCTTCATCATAGGAGGGATGTGGGTGGCCTTACTGTTATGTACAAGGCCAATATTGTCAAAGTACCACACTTGGATCCACTTCGAGGACAGCGTGAAACAAGCTTTTATGCCACAAGACGGGCAGAAAGCAGCAACTTCACTCTGGCTGTACCCTTCTCCACAACATCACTCCATCTAAGATCATATATACCAGGATGACTCGAGTATGGAACACATTCGTACAGCATAATGACGTCAACGAGATAAAGTCAGTTGATCAAATGAAAATGCTGGCCCACAGATGGCTCCAATTTCATCCTGTTCCCTACTTGTATGTCTCATAATAAAAAATGCTTTCAAATGAGCTGATGTAGGTAACAGCTCTTAGCTTGCCAATAAAGTTAGGAATCCTTAACCTGTAAATAGCTTGTCAATAAAGCTAGGGATCCTTAACCTTGTCAAACCCTGTGTAAAAGAGAGAGAGAGAGAGAGAGAGAGAGAGAGAGAGAGAGAGAGAGAGAGAGAGAGAGAGAGAGAGAGAGAGAGAGAGAGAGAGAGAGAGAGAGAGGGAGGGAGGGAGGGAGGGAGGGGATACTGGATATGGGGAAAGGAATATGGGTGTGGGAGTGGAAAGTAAATGGGGGTTGAGGAATAAAAGTTAAATTGGGAACTAGAGATAAAACTGATGGGAGCTCTGGAGGGAGCCTGGGATGTGGAAGATAAGAGATAAGGAAATGAATGAAATGAATGAGCGGCATCCAAAGAAGTCACTTGATAAAGCAAGACGTACGGGAGGACGCAAGAGGAAGGGCCAGCCATAAAGAATGAGAAATGGAAAGATGAAAGATTGTGGGAGAGACAAATAGAGGATGATATCTATGAGTGAGAGAACAAGTTCTTAGCCTCTTGAGACACAGCTTACGTACTCTTGAAGCCAGGCTCGGAGTCTGCCTCCACAACTTTTGTCCAACTCCATTTATTCACATCTCGTAAACCTAAGTGGCGAGTCATGAGCGACTGCTCATGACTCGTCTGTGTGTTCAGTTTCAATCAATGACCTCTTGCTCTTTTCCCCACGTAAGTTAATTCTCTATTATGTTGACGCCCCAAAGTATCTTACACGTTGTAATCTGTCTCCGCTGCTCATCTCTTCCAGTAACATGAAGTTCACTTCTTTTAGTCTTCCCTCGTAGCCTACATCCCTCAATTAAGGGAATAGTCTGGTTCAACTATTCACCTGTAGTCGAGTTCTGAGGTCAACGACCCTGTGGTAGGTCCAAGAACAATTCTGTAACATTTTTAAAGCTAAAACAAAAACAAATTTATTTCTTTGTGCAGTGTAAAAATATAGTTTATATATAATAAAATATTGTTAAGCACAGAAGAGAGCCACTAGCATGCATGTAATCAGGTGTGGGCTCTACACTAGTGCTGCATATTAAACACATTCTTGGTTAGAGATGTTATTGTACGAGGACAAAATGGAAGTTGAAGATCACACATCTACTGGAGCCACAACAATATTAGGAAGTGTTTCTTTGGCATAAGTGTTAAAAATGCGCAAAGAGCTGAAAAAATGACACAACAGAACCAAATTCCACGTATGGGATCAAAAACAAATATGAAAAACTTGAGGAAATAAAAGCTGGAACAGAGTATAACTCATTCTAGTCACTCAGAGCGAAAAACTAACAAGGACTTGGGAGTGATAATGTCAAAGGATCTCACTAACTGTTAACAGTGTTATTATCACAACTGCGACGAAAATGATAGGATGGGCAATGAGAATCTTTAAAACAAGGGATGTCAAACCAATGGTGATCCTCGTCATGTCACTTGTCTTTTCTACGATGGAACGCTGCTCTATACTAACGAGAGAGACTACACATCTAGAGAATGTATAGATAAACTTTTTTTTTTACACAAAACAATTTTACAGGTTAAGAGATGCTACCGTACTTTAACTCATTGCAAAGCCCAGACTTATCTAAGGTATACTAGCACTCCCCAGGATGCGACCCATTCACTGCACGCATAAGTTTGGTCAGGCACTTTACTTACTGGTTCCTTAATCTGTTGTACTTCTTAGAATGTAAGCGAGAAAGATACATTATAATTTAAACCTGGAAACTACTAGAGGGATTAGTCCCAAATCTTCATACAGAAATCACTCCCTATGAAAGGAAAAGGCTCGGAAGACGGTGTAATATACCCCCAATGAAAAACAAGGGTGGTAAGAGAGACAATACAATAAGGATAAATGGCCCAACACTATTCAACAGCCTCCTATCATATAACAGGGAGATTACCAATAGACTCCCCTACCTATCTCACCTCCTAAAATCAGTTAGATTACGTGCGGCCAGCAGTAACAGCCTGGATGATCAGGCCTTGATCCACAGGGAGGCCTAGTCACTGACCGGGCAGCGGGGGCGTTGACCCCTGGAACACCCTTCAGGTATACTTTAGGCAGTCAAAAGATAAGCAAGGGGACCAAGAACCGGAGGTCACTACCCTCTCCCACAAGCTTCAATAAGTACTGTAATTACATACACACGCACACCCCCAAACACACAAGATCAGGAGCTGGAGTTTTACTTCCCGCACTGTTAGTTTACCGAGTGCACAATCCCTACTCTGTAAATTACGTCATGGTCTATCTCCCTCAGGCCTCACACTTTATCTTGCTTCTCACCACTTACATAAACCTCATCCCTCACCTCTCACACCTTAATTTTCACCTCTCACACTTCATCTCTCCTAACCTTACACCTCGCCTCACCTCTAACTCCTCATCTTTCACACGTCACCCTTCATACCTCACTCTTCACACCTCATCCTTCACACGTCTCTACTCTTATTTATCCGAACACCTCATCCCAGCCCGTCACCCTCGATTGATGGCGTCCCTGGTAATGGTGAAGGGTTACAGATGAAGGTTAGTGAGAGGAAGGTTGTGGACGGGGTTAAATGGGAGCAAGCGTTGTGGATGGGGGTTAATGGGGATGAAGGAGGAGGGGAAGATTGTGGATGGGTGTTAGCAAGGTAGAGGTTGTGGATGGGTGTTAATAGGGAAGAGGTTATCGTTGGCAACTATAAGGAAAGGTGGGTATTACAGAGGACAGTGAATGGAGTTAATGATGAGTTCCGAGAGTTCGTCTACTCCTGGAGCCCGGTCATGAGCCAGGCTCGTAGTGGGTGAGTGAGAATGGGTGTGTGTGTGTGTGTGTGTGTGTGTGTGTGTGTGTGGGTGCCTATAATGACTCCACCCAGCCCCCACCATGCGGGACTAGTGGCTAAAACATGCACGGCAGCTGCATGAGATATATTAGCGGGTAAACACAAGCCTTATAAGTATATCGATATCATGCCTTCCATACAGTGATGGTAGCAGCAGCTGTAGCCGCGGTAACAGAAGCAGTAATAATAGTAGCATTGGGAGCAAGAATAATAGCGATACGAATAGTAGCAGCACTGTAACTGTAGTAGGAGCAGTAGTAGCAGTTATAGTTGTAGTAGAAACAGCAGCAGCAGCAGTAAAAGTAAGAGCAGTTGTATTGGTAACACCAAGAACTATGATTACAAAATAAGCATTAGCAAGGGTAACAAAAGTATGAAAGGTAACAGCAGGAGCAGATGCAGCAGAAGTAGTAGCAACATACCACAAAAGTTAGCAATGCAGACCAGTGTGAAGCAGTAGGCTCGTCAAGGTCCCAGCTTGCGTCAGTGCCCCGGGGAGCTGCACAAACACCCTCCCTCCTCAGACACCAGACTTAGGTAACCAAGGAACCCGCTCACAGTGTATATACTATCTGTGACTGGACAAAATATACCTAAATGGTATGACATTCGATTATATTCACTCTACAGGCACTGTATGAACCACAAGATGTTAGTGCTAACAGGGAATACAATTATAATAATGAAGGACAAAGATGTGAGAAGAGAGGAAGATTATATAGATATTTTCTTTCAATGTATGAACGATTTAATAAACAAAATGCACAAAGCAATTATTTATTCATTATATTCACGGTAAAAACCCAAGCCCATGGGAGCAATTTGTGCTGATTTTTTGTCAAGTGAGGAAACATCCAAGTTATTTAAACTAAGGAAAATGCTGGGCTCTTCATCCATGGACTGTTGGGGACACGAAAATCCCTCCAAACACAATGCAAGTCCCCCAAACACATAATGTGACATAACTTTTTGTGGGAGAAGGGGGCAAGGCACTCATCCCCATCACTATGTGATGTGATGGGATAGGAGGGAAGGGGAGGGAAAAAAGGCACTAAACCTCTCCATATGGTGATCCAACTACTGAGGGAAAAGTGGAAGGTTACTGATCCCCGTACAGTGACTCACCTTAGGCGAGGAAGGACGAAACTGAACAGACTTGATAAAGAATGGTACAAAGCTGTATGAAGATGCCAGGAGACGAACACATGGAAAAAAAGAGGAGAGACTATGCATCTAGCTGGCTCATGTACACACACACACACTCTCTCTCTCTCTCTCTCTCCCTACTGTTGCAAGATCATTGTTTTCCGAGCTAGGCAAAAAACTTAAGTCCACACCTTGATCATAATGAGATTATCTTAGGACAGGTGCACCATCCACCTCGTCCTTCTTACCACCATCCACCTCGTCCTTCTTACCACCATCCACCTCGTCCTTCCCACCACCATCCACCTCGTCCTTCTTACCACCATCCACCTCGTCCTTCTTACCACCATCCACCTCGTCCTTCTTACCACCATCCACCTCGTCCTTCTTACCACCATCCACCTCGTCCTTCCTACCATCATCCACCTCGTCCTTCCTACCACCATCCACCTCGTCCTTCTTACCACCATCCACCTCGTCCTTCTTACCACCATCCACCTCGTCCTTCTTACCACCATCCACCTCGTCCTTCTTACCACCATCCACCTCGTCCTTCTTACCACCATCCACCTCGTCCTTCCTACCATCATCCACCTCGTCCTTCCTACCACCATCCACCTCGTCCTTCTTACCACCATCCACCTCGTCCTTCTTACCACCATCCACCTCGTCCTTCCTACCATCATCCACCTCGTCCTTCCTACCACCATCCACCTCGTCCTTCCTACCACCATCCGCTTCGTCCTTCCCACCACCATCCACCTCGTCCTTCCTACCACCATCCACCTCGTCCTTCCTACCACCATCCACCTCGTCCTTCCTACCACCATCCACCTCGTCCTTCCTACCACCATCCGCTTCGTCCTTCCCACCACCATCCACCTCCTCCTTCTCACCACCATTCACCTCGTCCTTCCTACCACAATCCACCTCGTCCTTCCTATCACCATCCACCTCGTCCTTCTCACCACCATCCACCTCGTCCTTCCTACCACCATCCACCTCGTCCTTCCCACCACCATCCACCTCGTCCTTCCTACCACCATCCACCTCGTCCTTCTCACCACCATCCACCTCGTCCTTCCTACCACCATCCACCTCGTCCTTCCTACCACCATCCACCTCGTCCTTCTCACCACCATCCACCTCGTCCTTCCTACCACCATCCACCTCGTCCTTCCTACCACCATCCACCTCGTCCTTCCTACCACCATCCACCTCGTCCTTCCTACCACCATCCACCTCGTCCTTCCTACCACCATCCACCTCGTCCTTCTCACCACCATCCACCTCGTCCTTCTCACCACCATCCACCTCGTCCTTCCCACCACCATCCACCTCGTCCTTCCTACCATCATCCACCTCGTCCTTCCTACCACCATCCACCTCGTATTTCCTACCACATGTGTGCGTGTGTGTGTGTGTGTGTGTGTGTGTGTGTGTGTGTGTGTGTGTGTGTGTGTGTGTGTGTGTGTGTGTGTGTGTGTGTGTGTGTGTGTGTGTGTGTGCGCGCGCGTGTGTGTATGTGTGTGTGGTGGGGAGGGGGGGAATAAGCCATCCTAAGAGACGGTAATTCCCAAGTAACATTAACTCCATCTCTGCTGGAAAGAAACCTTCGAAGCTCCAGTTACTACTGGAAACCCTTACTGGAATAATTAACAATATCTTCATCGACTCACTGAAGTCTTTCGGTTCAGACTGGCAGATTTCATTACTTGAAGTACGAAAACCATTATGTTAATGTAACCAATTTTGCTTAATGTAAAAAAAAAAACCAGTACCAAGCATCGGAAATTCTGAATATTAACATGGTATAAAATACCGACGGGTTGTTGTCATGTAACTCGATTACTAGTGTACTCAGCTCACACACTGAGGTCCGGGGTTCGATCCCCGGTACTGGTGGAAACATTACGACGTGTTACCTTAAGGCACCTGCTGTCCCTGTTCACCTATCTGTAAAATAGGTACCCGGATATTAGTCGATTAGTGTGGGTCGCATCCTGGGGACAAAACTGACCTAATTTGCCCGAAATGTTCTGCATAATAAGTCTTTCTATATGGTAGTATGTCACTGATGTTAGTTAGTCCCGTATCCCTTGTACATATACTTGTAGAAATAAAGATTCGTATTATTATTTTTTTTTAGTATACACGACAGGGTAGCTGAACACTGCAGGTGTTCCCAAATTTGTTAAATAAAAACGAAGTGAAAAGTGTTGATCAAGAACGGCCACCACAGTCAAAAATGAGACCAGAGCTAGAGCCACACGGCCCAGCGTTCGTGGACAGTCAACCAATCAACCCCTCCCAGGACTACCTTCTCTCCTTTCTCCTTCCCTCCAATCCCTCGTCCCTCTATTCCCTCCCCAACCCTCACCAACCAGCCATCCCCCTCCTCCTAAAATTCTAAGATCCCATTCAAAGACGACCTAGATACGCCACTAGTACAATCAGTCACTTCTTGGACCGTGACACATTCAGTGGCTGAGGGAGAATATATTGGAAATAGTAACGAAGAGGAGGATAAACCGAGATAAAGGGTAGAAACAGAGGCAGGGATAAATAGTAAGGAAGGGCAAAAGAGAGAGGGGTTACGAACAAGGAACGATAGAAAGGGGAGGATAAACAGGAGAGGATAGAAAAAAGAGGGAAGGGTGAACAAGGATGAAGGGTAAGATAAGGGAGAGTGAATAGAGAGGGACAGTAAAAACAAGAGGAAAGGGTGAAGAGGAAGGAAAGGTAAAAAAAAGTGAAGGATGAACAGGGAGGAAGGCAAAAGAGAAGTGGGTGGAGGATGAACCGGAAGGAAGAGTAAAACAGAGGGAAGAGTGAAGAAGGGAGAAGGATAAAATACAAAGGGAGGGTGAGGGAGAAGGAAGGATAAATGAGAAGGGGAGGATGAAGAAGAAAGAAGGATAAAAGGAGGGTGAACAATGAAGAAGGATAAAAGAGAGGGGGAGAGTGAACAGGGAGGGGTAATAAAATACTGATGAGCAAGGGGTGAGATTGAATGCTCAAAAATACATAAGAATGATGAGATGGAAGGAAATCGATGGTTGGACCAGGAAATGCAGAGGGGAGAGAGAGAGAGTGTGAGAGAGAGAGAGAGAGAGAGAGAGAGAGAGAGAGAGAGAGAGAGAGAGAGAGAGAGAGAGAGAGAGAGAGAGAGAGAGGGAGGAAGGGGGAGAGAAAGAGAGGAAGGGGAGATGAAGAGCGAAAAATCATGAGCGAGTTACAGAGGTAGAGAAGAGAGAGGAAAAATGTGGAAATGAGAGAGGAAGCTACAAAGGAACGGCGAAAACAGGGGAAGAAAAGGTGAAGGAAAAGTAGTGGATAACGAAGAAAGAAAACGATAAAGAAGGCAATAAATTAGATAAGCTACAGAAAATTGAAGAGTCACATACCAGAAATGAAAACAAAGAGACACAATTAAAGAATAAAGCGAAGAAAAATGCTCAGTGCGGACAATAAAAGCAACAAACGCAACAACAACAATAAAAAAGGAAAATGAAAGAGTACAAAAAAAAAGAGAAAACGAAAAATAACTCGGGTTGACTGTAGCAGTATTACCAATGCAAATTAGGTTTCTCCATTACTGAAAACAGTTTCCCAAACAAACAGGAGCCCAGCGCTTCCAATATCGCACACGTCCTGACGAATCCTCCTAAATACCCGTGAATCCTAGCTTCGAAATCCCCCAAGTCCGTAAATTTGCTGTCTATCTACAGCGGATTTACTTATTTATGTCCAGGGATGTAAAGGAGTGTATAGGGAAATGTCAGAAAGGTACTTCTTTCAATTTATAAAAATTTTCTGAGTAACAAATCTTCTCTTGACAGATTAGGATACAAAAAAAAATTATTTTATCGTAGTTCTTCTCACCCTTCAGTAGCAAGAATATAATGAAAGAGCATCACGTAATATTATCAATCCCGTTTGAAAATTAAATAAAACGACACGAGTATTAAACCTAATTTTACTAGTACTACTATTATTACTACTACAACTGTTACTATTACTACTACTATTATCACTCTTACTATTGCTACTATTAATACTATTACTACTATTTGCAGTAAGCTTCTATTACATCTATTAATATATTTAGTACTACTACTACTACCAGTGTTGTCAACTTTACTACCATAATAGACTAGGTAGCCCTATGCGGCCACTCCCGTTTTCACATGTTGTATCCTGCCAATTGTTGTTGTTCAGTTAACCGACTGTAAAGTTTATCAACTACGTGAGGGTCGTTAAAGCTGCTTGTAATCTGTTCACCAATCAAGGATATTTTAATCCTAAATATGGGCCAATAAGGATTAAAATAAACTCTAACTGAAAATATATATTCTAAGATGTATATATCTCCGTGTGTACATGCACAGTTGTTCTCACGTGAGGAGAAAGAGAGATATTCATCAAAGCCATATAGTCTATAAACTCAAGATAAGTTGTAATAAATGACTGTCACTGAATAAAGAGAAGAATAAACGAGGACTTAAACCATGGTCATGAAACTTAGCGGGTCCAGTGTTGTACCACTGAGCTAAGATGTTTTCAATAGTAAGAATTTAGACATGTCACACAAGTGCTGTTTAATATGCAACAGGTTCGTGTAAACAGGGCAACATTTATGAAATAATTCATTTTAAATCGGTTAGCCGGACACGAGTACTAGAGATGGAAAATACAATGCCTGCACTCGGAAGGGGTGAGGGATATTACAGTTCGGAGGGTCATCTGAGCAGTGTTGTCAGTCAGCCACTGGCACGACAGTGATTGAATGAGTAGAGATGAATGTGTCTCCTCTTTCGGATCACCCTACCCCGTCGTAAGTATATATATATATATATATATATATATATATATATATATATATATATATATATATATATATATATATATATATATTCTAGTTGTAGCTACACTGAGAGTAAAAGGTAGATGGGATACAAGGAGAATAGAAGCATCAGGGAAGAGAGAGGTGAAGGTTTATAAACTAAAAGAGGAGGCAGTTAGGGTAAGATATAAACAGCTATTGGAGGATAGATGGGCTAATGAGAGCATAGGCAATGGGGTCGAAGAGGTATGGGGTAGGTTTAAAAATGTAGTGTTAGAGTGTTCAGCAGAAGTTTGTGGTTACAGGAAAGTGGGTGCAGGAGGGAAGAGGAGCGATTGGTGGAATGATGATGTAAAGAGAGTAGTAAGGGAGAAAAAGCTAGCATATGAGAAGTTTTTACAAAGTAGAAGTGATGCAAGGAGGGAAGAGTATATGGAGAAAAAGAGAGAAGTTAAGAGAGTGGTGAAGCAATGTAAAAAGAGAGCAAATGAGAGAGTGGGTGAGATGTTATCAACAAATTTTGTTGAAAATAAGAAAAAGTTTTGGAGTGAGATTAACAAGTTAAGAAAGCCTAGAGAACAAATGGATTTGTCAGTTAAAAATAGGAGAGGAGAGTTATTAAATGGAGAGTTAGAGGTATTGGGAAGATGGAAGGAATATTTTGAGGAATTGTTAAATGTTGATGAAGATAGGGAAGCTGTGATTTCGTGTATAGGGCAAGGAGGAATAACATCTTGTAGGAGTGAGGAAGAGCCAGTTGTGAGTGTGGGGGAAGTTCGTGAGGCAGTAGGTAAAATGAAAGGGGGTAAGGCAGCCGGGATTGATGGGATAAAGATAGAAATGTTAAAAGCAGGTGGGGATATAGTTTTGGAGTGGGTGGTGCAATTATTTAATAAATGTATGGAAGAGGGTAAGGTACCTAGGGATTGGCAGAGAGCATGCATAGTTCCTTTGTATAAAGGCAAAGGGGATAAAAGAGAGTGCAAAAATTATAGGGGGATAAGTCTGTTGAGTGTACCTGGTAAAGTGTATGGTAGAGTTATAATTGAAAGAATTAAGAGTAAGACGGAGAATAGGATAGCAGATGAACAAGGAGGCTTTAGGAAAGGTAGGGGGTGTGTGGACCAGGTGTTTACAGTGAAACATATAAGTGAACAGTATTTAGATAAGGCTAAAGAGGTCTTTGTGGCATTTATGGATTTGGAAAAGGCGTATGACAGGGTGGATAGGGGGGCAATGTGGCAGATGTTGCAAGTGTATGGTGTAGGAGGTAGGTTACTGAAAGCAGTGAAGAGTTTTTACGAGGATAGTGAGGCTCAAGTTAGAGTATGTAGGAAAGAGGGAAATTTTTTCCCAGTAAAAGTAGGCCTTAGACAAGGATGTGTGATGTCACCGTGGTTGTTTAATATATCTATAGATGGGGTTGTAAGAGAAGTAAATGCGAGGGTCTTGGCAAGAGGCGTGGAGTTAAAAGATAAAGAATCACACACAAAGTGGGAGTTGTCACAGCTGCTCTTTGCTGATGACACTGTGCTCTTGGGAGATTCTGAAGAGAAGTTGCAGAGATTGGTGGATGAATTTGGTAGGGTGTGCAAAAGAAGAAAATTAAAGGTGAATACAGGAAAGAGTAAGGTTATGAGGATAACAAAAAGATTAGGTGATGAAAGATTGAATATCAGATTGGAGGGAGAGAGTATGGAGGAGGTGAACGTATTCAGATATTTGGGGGTGGACGTGTCAGCGGATGGGTCTATGAAAGATGAGGTGAATCATAGAATTGATGAGGGAAAAAGAGTGAGTGGTGCACTTAGGAGTCTGTGGAGACAAAGAACTTTGTCCTTGGAGGCAAAGAGGGGAATGTATGAGAGTATAGTTTTACCAACGCTCTTATATGGGTGTGAAGCGTGGGTGATGAATGTTGCAGCGAGGAGAAGGCTGGAGGCAGTGGAGATGTCATGTCTGAGGGCAATGTGTGGTGTGAATATAATGCAGAGAATTCGTAGTTTGGAAGTTAGGAGGAGGTGCGGGATTACCAAAACTGTTGTCCAGAGGGCTGAGGAAGGGTTGTTGAGGTGGTTCGGACATGTAGAGAGAATGGAGCGAAACAGAATGACTTCAAGAGTGTATCAGTCTGTAGTGGAAGGAAGGCGGGGTAGGGGTCGGCCTAGGAAGGGTTGGAGGGAGGGGGTAAAGGAGGTTTTGTGTGCGAGGGGCTTGGACTTCCAGCAGGCATGCTTGAGCGTGTTTGATAGGAGTGAATGGAGACAAATGGTTTTTAATACTTGACGTGCTGTTGGAGTGTGAGCAAAGTAACATTTATGAAGGGATTCAGGGAAACCGGCAGGCCGGACTTGAGTCCTGGAGATGGGAAGTACAGTGCCTGCACTCTGAAGGAGGGGTGTTAATATTGCAGTTTAAAAACTGTAGTGTAAAGCACCTTTCTGGAAAGACAGTGATGGAGTGAATGATGGTGAAAGTTTTTCTTTTTCGGGCCACCCTGCCTTGGTGGGAATCGGCCGGTGTGATAATAAAAAAAAAAAAATAATATATATATATATATATATATATATATATATATATATATATATATATATATATATATATATATATATATATATATATATATATATATATATATTTCAACGAGTCGGCCGTCTCCCACCGAGGCAGGGTGACCCAAAAAAGAAAGAAATCCCCAAAAAGAAAGTACTTTCATCATTCAACACTTTCACCACACTCACACATAATCAGTGTTTTTGCAGAGGTGCTCAGAACACAACAGTTTAGAAGCATATACGTATAAAGATACACAACATATCCCTCCAAACTGCTAATATCCCGAACCCCTCCTTTAGAGTGCAGGCACTGTACTTCCCATTTCTAGGACTCAAGTCCGGCTATATAAAAATAACCGGTTTCCCTGAATCCCTTCACTAAATATTACCCTGCTCACACTCCAACAGATCGTCAGGTCCCAAATACCATTCGTCTCCATTCACTCCTATCGAACACGCTCATGCAGGCCTGCTGGAAGTCCAAGCCCCTCGCCCATAAAACCTCCCTTACCCCTTCCTTCCAACCTTTTCGAGGACGACCCCTACCCCGTCTTCCTTCTCCTACCGAATTAAATGCTCTCCATGTCATTCTACTTTGATCCATTCTCTCTAAATGACCAAACCACCTCAACAACCCCTCTTCAGCCCTCTCACTAATACTTTTATTAACTCCACACCTCCTAATTTCCACACTCCGAATTTTCTGCATAATATTTACACCACACATTGCCCTCAGACAGGACATCTCCACTGCCTCCAACCGCATCCTCGCTGCTGCATTCACAACCCAAGCTTCACACCCATATAAGAGTGTTGGTACTACTATACTTTCATACATTCCCTTCTTTGCCTCCATAGATAACGTTTTTTGCCTCCACATATACCTCAACGCTCCACTCACCTTTTTCCCTCATCAATTCTATGACTAACCTCATCCTTCATAAATCCATCCGTCGACACGTCAACTGAAAACATTCACTTCTTCCATACTCCTTCCCAATTTGATATCCAATTTTTCTTTATCTAAATCATTTGATACCCTCATCACCTTACTCTTCTCTATGTTCACTTTTAACTTTCTACCTTTACAAACACTCCCAAACTCATCCACTAACCTTTGCAATTTTTCTTTAAAATCTCCCATAAGCACAGTATCATCAGCAAAAAGTAACTGTGCCAATTCCCATTTGGTATTTGATTCCCCGTAATTTAATCCCACCCCTCTCCCGAACACCCTAGCATTTACTTCTTTTACAACCCCATCTATAAATATATTAAACAACCATGGTGACATTACACATCCCTGTCTAAAACCTACTTTTACCGGGAAGTATTCTCCCTCTCTTCTACACCCCCTAACCTGAGCCTCACTATCCTCATAAAAACTCTTTACAGCATTTAATAACTTACCACCTATTCCATATACTTGCAACATCTGCCACATTGCTCCCCTATCCACTCTATCATATGCCTTTTCTAAATCCATAAATGCAATAAAAACTTCCCTACCCTTATCTAAATACTGTTCACATATATGCTTCAATGTAAACGCTTGATCTACACATCCCCTACCCACTCTGAAGCCTCCTTGCTCATCCGCAATCCTACATTCTGTCTTACCTCTAATTCTTTCAATTATAACCCTACCGTACACTTTTCCTGGTATACTCAGTAAACTTATTCCTCTATAATTTTTACAGTATCTTTTGTCCCCCTTCCCTTTATATAAAGGGACTATACATGCTCTCCGCCAATCCCTAGGTACCTTCCCCTCTTTCATACATTTATTAAACAAAAGTACCAACCACTCCAACACTATATCCCCCCCCTACTTTTAACATTTCTGTCATGATCCCATCAGTTCCAGCTGCTTTACCTCCTTTCATTCTACGTAGTGCCTCACGTACCTCCCCCACACTTACATTCTGCTCTTCTTCACTCCTAAAAGATGGTATACCTCCCTGGCCAGTGGGCGAGTTAATTTGATGTTAGGGAAGGAGGTAGCAGCTATCCGTCCTGACCTTACACTGACAAATCAATTAACACCTCATTGTACACTGACACCTACGCGTCCACTGCCTGCACATACCTGGCTGCTCGCCTCAAAATACTCTTCTCGAGTTCTGCCTTTAGAACATCAGTGGGTCATTTAAACCAATGAAATTGAAACCATTTTCCCATGCTAAGTTCTTATTTCGGCTCTTACGAACATCCGGGCTCCCAGGAAACACAATAATATATATAAATAGTCAAATAATAGACTTTTTGTCTAAAAATAAAACAAAAAGTGGTATATCATATGTAAGTCTTTCCTTCGAGGAAACAATTAGTGAATATGTTATTCTGCCATGCAAAATTCCTCCATGGATACCCTAAGGTTAGGTTATGGAAGCTTAGGCTTGGATAAGTTTGGTTAGGCTAAGTTAGAGTATGTTATATAAACTTAGAATAAACGCTATTCAACTACGGTTATTTAGGTGGGTTTAATGCAACATTCAGCAATATTGCTATGACATTCTGTTTCATTATTTGCTAATAATATTTCTAGTACCTGAAGCAGACAGGCCAAAGTTACATAGGATATATACACCAGGAGATGTATTTCTCTCAAAATATTTACACTGAGTTGACTTTAATCCCCATTTTTGGGATTCACACATCTTTTTTTTTTATTCCCCGGTATTCTCCCGGCCCGGGTCTTTTCCAAGAGTGGTGACCCGGCCTTGGCTCCCTATCTGGGGAGTGTCTCGAAACTTAAGTCTCCCATGGGAGAAGGTACAAATACCCCCTCATCTTTGGGACCAAGTGTCCCCAGGCCTAGCCACATTCCCCGCCCTCACGGGGCTCGCAGGGAGAAGCTAGGCGTCTGGTATGCCATTCCCGCCCCAAAGGAGCTCGTGTGGATGGCAGCCTTGTGAGCTGCAGGTGGTAGCAAGCTCGGGCTTAGTCCCCACACATTCTTGTTTACTGGTGAAGAGGTTACGTGCAGCCTCAATAACCCTAGTGTAGTCAGATAAGATTTTGTTAGGATTTTTAACCCTGGAGGGTTAGCCACCCAGGATAACTCAAGAAAGTTAGTGCGTCATCGCGGACTGTCTTGTTATACTTCCATCGGGGTCCCTCACCTTGTCCCCCAGGATGCGACCCACAACAGTCGACTAACACCCAGGTACCTGCTTGCTTGCTAGGTGAACAGAGACAGCAGGTGTAAGGAAACATGCCTAATGTTGCCACCTAGCCGTGGACTGAACCATGGACACTCAGTGTGTAAGGCGAGAGCGTTGCCTACCAGACCACGGGACACTGTCGATAGGCTTTAAATGTCATTAACCAACCAGTCATATTAGAATCTTCTAAATGAATTTCTTCAGCTAATATGGTGAAGGAGGCGAAGAGAGAAAACAAAGAAGACGAAAAAAAGGAAGGAAAAGAAGGGAGGAAGGAAAGAAAAGCAATTAAGTAGAAAATGAAAGAAGATGAAAAAAGAGAATATGAAAAATAAGGGAAGAAGGTGAAAATGATGAAGAATAAAACAAGGGATAGAGTGAAAGGAAGAGAACAAGAAGACAAAAATGAGAAAAAAAAGAAAAAAAAGGAACAAAAGAAGGAAAAATATGATGGAAAAAATAGAAAGAATAACGTAAAGAAAAAATGAAAGAGAAAGTGAATATAAGAAAATAAAAAAAATCAGGAAAAAAAATAAAAAAAATAAAAAGAACAAATCAGCATAAGGAAAAAAAATTAAGAAAGAAATTAAGAAAGTCAACTTGGCAAGGTCATAATTGAGGAGAGCGTGAGTATCTGAAAGCAGCAGATAATGATGTTAAACATGCAAGCTGATGCCAAGCCTGTAATTTACAGCAATTCTCTAATGGTATCTTGATAGTTCATAATAGCATAATGAGTTCAAGAGCCCTGGACAACAAATATTTTCTTCCCCCCTTTCCTCCTCTTCCCCCTCTCTCTCACTGTACCCCCCTCCCCCCCTCTCTCCCCGGAGATTACTAGGACGTCAAGGCCTCAAGGACCTCTTAGTCATCTCAAAATTAAGTACTCAATAGCAAGGAATTTTTTTTCGTGTATTAGTTTAATATATAGTTGTTGTTTTTTCCTATACGAAAGCTGCTTATACTTCCTGAGAGCGTAAGAAAGGTACTGTTCTAACCCTACTAACCCATACTATAAAAATAAACTCACTAACCCATACTAAAATACAGTAACCTACTAACCCATATTACAGCACAGTAACCCTACTTACCCATACCACAACACAATAATTCTGCTAACCCATATTACAGCAGAGTAAGCCTGCTAACCCATACTACCACACAGTAAGCCTACTGACTCATACTACAAATCAGGCCTACTTACCAATACTACAATGCAAGAGGCCTCCAAAGCGGAGCAGATTTTTGGCTACCAAGGCAGTGAGAGGGGTTAGCTACTAGGCAATTACATTTTTTATTGTGGTTATTAACAAATTAACCTGTAACTTGCATCTATTTTTAAGTTCCCACCAATACTGTGAATAAGAACCTTAGATTGAAAAAAAGGAAAAAAATAAACCATGTAAATTTCAAGTATAGGATAGTATATTACAGATGTTTTACAGAAAAAAAAAATCCAAAAATGTGATCATCATAAACCAGAGTGTTAATGTCAACGATTGTAAACTTTAGCATTCTGGCAAACCAAATTATTTACTCATCCATTAGTTATAGGTTCATTTTAAGGCTGCCAGAAATAATCTGGATAACCAGTGACTTTCTATAAGGTATGCCAATGACGTTAACTATTTCTGAAGCAACTGTGAATTGTACTTTGTAGAAATTATTATTATTATTATTATTGTTATTATTATTACCAACCCAATGTTTCGGCTACCGAGCCAATGGGTTCAACTACCTAGGCACTGGGTTCGGTTATCGAACCTGTACGTTTGGATACCAAGTCAGTTTGTTCGGTTACTGAAGCACTGGGTTAGGTTACCGATCCTGTTACCTTTCTGTCTCATGTGCTACTACCAATACTTTCCCTACTTACCATCACTACTTCCACTACCAGCATTATCTCTACCACTACTTCTCCACTTCTCTCTTCCTCTCTATGTCCCGTCCTAGTCCCCCTCTCTCCTATATATACTGGTTCCCCCACCTTCGTGTGTTAGTGCGACTTGTAAATGGTCCAAGTCGGACCGAAACGTCATTATCCTCTCTCTCCTATGTGCGGGTTATTTGTGTACTGTGGGTTCGGTTACCGAGACAGTATATTCGATTACAAATGTAAAACATTGGCATGACAGCAGAGAGTTTACCGTGCAGTCATCGCACGATCCTCCAGGGATCAACAATGCACGAACCAATAATAGTAATGCTGACTCCTGCCTGCATGCAACAAAAGATTATCTTTCTTTTTGCACTGAAAAAAATATGAAGTGCCAGTGAAATTCTTCAGATGTTGAAGGTGAAATATTCTGCTGTGTCAGTCGACATTATAGGATAACAGCAGCAGACGGCAGAATTATAAACAGTAACAGCGAGAGATAAAGTAGCAACAACACCACGAGCAGAAACAGCGGTACTACGTGTAGTGTTGAGAGAAGGGAAGACTTGAGGGAAGTGAAAAGTTGAGGAATGGTAAAGTTTTAAAGAAGGTAAGAGTTGAGGGAGGGAAAAGAGTTAAAGAGGATAAGTGTTGAGGAAATGGAAGAGTTGAGGGAGAGTAAAAGGGAGCTAGGGAGTAAAAGGACATAGGAAAAAAGAGAGAAATTAAGGGAAAAGGGAAGGGAGGGAATGGGGAGAAATAGGGGGATAGGGAAAGAAGGATTTTTAATTAAAAAATTAGAATCATCAGCACTGTATTGCTACACTGTTCTATACGAGTGTTACATCAGCTACAGAAGCTTCAAAAGTTTATTTCTTTACTGTCACTTGGGAATTAGCATCTATTAGGATAGCCTATCCCATACATCATTACAGAGTGAGAACAAGAAAAATTATACATAGAAGGCAGAGGAAAGAGAGGAGGAGAAGAGAAAGGGACAATATAAATATTACAAAAAAATGGAAAGTAGGAAAAAGAGAAAAGGGAGCATACGTGTGGGCACACAGCTGTTGTTGTGAGGGAACATGTGTGAAGAATAGTCAGGTGCTAGTAATGTACTAGTTACTAATAGAAGACTGGCATCACCACACACACACACGACTCACACCACCACCATCACGTAAGTCACCACCACTCCCTTGACACAAACCGCCACCCCCCACCCCCTTGTCAAACACCACCACCACCACTCCCTTGTCACAAACCTCCCCACTCCCCTTGTTATACACCACCACCTTGTCACTCACTACCATCACTAGCGTTCACCACCATTCCTTTTTTTCCGCCCCACCCGTCACAAACAATAACAGTAATGCAGCCGCCGGTACCACCATCACGATCACACCAATAACAACAAAAACAGCAACAGCAGCAGTAACAGCAACTTGGCGAATTGGATAGTGGTGTTAACGCTGTGAAAATGTTAATGCTGCTGCTACTACTGCCAGTCAGTGACTGTTGCTTCTATTACTGCCAGTCAATGACTGTTGCTGTGGCTGCTACTACTGCTTCACTATTATTGCCAGTGACTGTTGCTGTAGCTGCTACTGCTGCGTCTAACACTACTGCTGGTGTTAATGACTCTGGTGTGTAGGACTACTATAAGAGACGGGGGCGCTATTGTAAAAATATTTCTAATGTTGACTAATTTAATGGAACGTAGCAAAAGAGGGAAGGGAACGTCAGTGTGGGTACACAGCTGTTGTTGTGAGGGAACATTTGAGAAGAATAGTCAGGTGCTAGTAATGTACTAGTTACTAGTAGCGGATTAATATCTGCATGTCTAAGTGAAATTCCTTGACTTTTATGTCAATGAAATTCCTTCATTTTTATGTTACAAGTGAAATTTCTTGACTTTTATGTCACAATCAGGAAAAAAATCAAATCTAGCAAAGACATATTTGAGTGAAATTCTTGCCAAACACGATTTCAACTTCAAATTATCTGATTTCTGTGATGACAACACCAACAATAATGTGTGAAGATACACCTTTGATATGCCTTTGAAGAGTTTCGAGAGTTTCACTACTCTCGGAGCCCAGGTTACAATCTAGCTTTCATCTGAATAAGTTTGTGCTCTGTGTACAGCTTTATCAAATAATGACCTGATAATACTTTACAGAGAACGAAACGTTGCCCTAATAAAAGATTGTTCTAAAACGAATCGTTAATCCAGGCCATCAGGATCGAAGAAGAATTGTCAGAAAGGAAAGTAATTATCAGTATTTTACCTACAACATATCTGTGACCAGTTCTGAGGGTTGTTCTACTTCTACTAATCCGGCCAGACTTTCTCGTAGACCGCCTTTTCAACCAGACTGTTGGTGCTAGCAGCTTCCCTGCCTATATAGCCATCACAACCCGGCTGTATCAAGCACTTGCTCCAGTTTCCTGTCGAAAACTACAAGTTTCGTATCCCCAGTACTTTTTATATTCACTGGTGGTGGGTTAGAAAGTCTTGGTCCAAGGACCATGGATTCTGAGAGAATCTGTAGCGTGTGTCACTCACGCTACCATACTCTAAGAAAACTTCTCATTTCTCCTTATGCTACTTTTGCAACATAGTATATATATATATATATATATATATATATATATATATATATATATATATATATATATATATATATATATATATATATATATATGCATGGGGAAGTGGAACAGAATTATTCCTCTGTAAGCCATGCGTGTCGTCAGAGGCGAGTAAAATGCCAGGAGCAAGGGGCTAGTAACCCCTTCTCCTGTATATATTACTAAATAAAAAAGAGAAACTTTTGTTTTTCCTTTTGGGCCACCCCCCCTAGGTGGGATACGGCCGGTGCGTTGAAAGAAAAAAATATATATATATATAATATTCCCTAGCACACACATACTGGGCTGTAACTCAATGGATATTTTTTTAGTTCTCTGACAATTTGGTTTTCCGCTCTGGAAGCAACAGTCGCTGAGGCTTAATTGAAGCAGCGTCTGGAATCTAACTCTAATATTTACAATCATCCAGAACTCATAACGCTAGTAATATTTGCACTGTCTGAGATTCATTTACAAATGCATAATAAACATGTATCTTTAAAAAGAAGTATTAATAACTTAATAATAATAATATTATTATTATTGCATAAAGCGTTAAACTCATTTAAACTGTTCATCGCAAAGAAAGTTGGATCCTCGATCCTCCACTCGCTAATAGCGAGAATGAACATAAAAATCTTTGTAAACCAATTAAAAAGATTTTTCAGGTCCGTTGTTGAGAGCTACACTTGTGTCCAATGTGCGTTTCTAATGTACGTACACACACACACACACATAATATATATATATATATACATATGCAATAAGATCACAGTAAACAGGTGATTTCAGAATATGCAAAACAACCACTCTGAAAGAATAGAGAAATTCCAAGCGCTTTCGTGACTACTCACATTATCAAGGAACTATGAAAGTAAAGCATCCAAGGAAGCTATATAAGGGGTCAGGCCAGCACCTCACTATCAGATTCCACAACGGTTAAACACCTGACGCGCGCCGACCCAACTTGGATAGGTCCTTTGCACAACTCACCCACAAACTATTCTACCCAAGAAAATTTAAAAATTATTATTTGTCCAGTGTATTATTAAATTCTTCCCAAATTCTATTAATTATAAATGGATCTAATTTATATAAACCAAAGGAAATATTCATATTATTGTCAAAACTGCTTTTTATGAAACAAGATTCAATTATATTCCTGTCAACCATGGACTTGCTTGATACTACTGTCTCAACTTTTTGAAAATCAATTGGATGGTTAAAATCTCTTACATGAATAAATAGAGCATTGGAATCTTGTCCAGTTCTAATGCTATATTTATGTTGTTTTAATCTTAGTTCGAGATTTTTACCAGTTTGACCGTAATAAACTTTATCGCAAATTTTACAAGGAATCTTATAGACACATCCATCAGCATTTTGGGGGGAATTCTTTATCAAAAGTTTTTTTACTGTATCAAAGAAATGTAATTGATAAATCTTTTAAAGTTGCTAGAAATACTTTTTACAATCCAAAAAGGGACAACCAGCCTTATTCAACTAAAAATATGTTGGTTCTCCCTTACCATGAAAACTTGGTTGATATGCCTTCTCTTCTTAAGACTTTTAATATTAAAGTTGTATTCAAAAATCTTGATACAGCTAAGTCGCTGGAACAGAAAACTAGCTGCCCTGAGATCCCTAGTTGCCCTGATGAGTCTTGCCTAGCTCCTTGAGGAACTTAGATGCACTCTTTCCCCATGAGCCAAGGGTCTCTGAGCCTATGGGAACAAAAATATAATGATGGGCAACTTCTCCATATTTTCTAGACTTTTGGGACTCCCTGAAGCTGGCAGCTGCCCCTCCTTCCTCCCTGGTGTATTGGAGATAGGTATCAGCCAAGGTAGATGCACATGTGTAGTCCCACACCACCTGCTTACCGTCTGTCCAGGCTTGAAGTGTGATACCATCTAGACGCTTCTGGCTGCCATCAGATCTGCATAGTTCGGGTGGCTCCCTTACTGCTGGGCATCCGGCTGTTGTGAGGTTCCTCTTGATAATGTTATTAACCTCCTCATGTCTTGCAATCTTTCCCTCGGATTTACGGCAGACAGGACCATGGTAGCCGAATCGGTCTGCTGCTTCACTGCCACAAATACACCTGTGTTCGGCGAGAATAGCGGCGGCAAGTCGAAGGGTAACATCAATGCGGATGGTCTGTGGGTCGAGCCGTGTGCCAAGGCTGGAGTTGGGTTATATATGTGTGTGTGTATGTGTGTGTGTGTGTGTGTGTGTGTGTGTGTGTGTGTGTGTATATGTGTGTGTGTGTGTGTGTGTGTGTGTGTGTGTGTGTGTGTGTGTGTGTGTGTGTGTGTGTGTGTGTATGTGTGTGTGTGCACAAGTTAGTGTGCGTGCGCTTTTGTGTTTTTTTTAAGTTTGTGTTCAATAAATACAATATATGTGTCAAAGTGTTTATACATCCAACAAGTCTATATCTGCACAAGTGTGTTCAGTAAAATATGAATCTAAAAGTATATATCCGTATAAGTGTATGGCTAACAGTTTTATGTGCTTCCAAATTTGTGTACGACCCCAACAAGCATGTGCGGATGTGTGTGTCCAGCAACTGTTCATGTGTACATCTGTGTATGTTTTTTTTCTTTCACACGCGCCTGTGTCAAAGAAGTGTGGAGGTTGTGGTGGAGGGACATGAGTTTGCATTCCCCAGCACATGACTGACATGACAACACCTGCGACACCACCTTTGCCTTCATTAATGTCTCATACGTCAGCAGAAGTGGGTCCTCTTTAATGGTTCACACTTCAGTTGAAGCGAGTCCTCTTTAATGGTTCACACTTTAGCTGAAGTGAGTCCTCTTTAATGGTTCACACTTCAGCTGAAGCGAGTCCTTTTTAATGGTTCACACTTCAGCTGAAGTGAGTCCTCTTTAATGGTTCACACTTCAGCTGAAGCGAGTCCTTTTTAATGGTTCACACTTCAGCTGAAGTGAGTCCTCTTTAATGTCTTACACCTCAGTTGACGTAATACACCGATGGGGTGACATAACATCTGAACTTAGGTAAAAAAAAAAAATACTATTAATGTCAATAAAAAGATTCCTCGTAATTTTATTTGCACTTAAGAAGTGGTTTAAGGCTTTATTATTCAAGGTGGAATGCAATTTTGATTTGCGTAAACGATGGTAAAGTAGGCCTGAGGGTCGCTAGCACCAACAGCCTTGTTGAGCAGCCAGTCAGCAGGGATACCAAGACTCAGGCCGGGCTGCAAGAGTAGAAAAATTCTCGAAACTAGTCACAGGTATGTTTCCTTCTCCAGGTTATGTTAAAGTCTACTACGTTCTAAATTCCGTTCCCGGAACCTGATGAACCTGTGGTATTGTCTCCACCTGGTGTTATACCATACGTTCTTATAATGACAGACCAGTGGTATTGTCTCCACAGGTTCTTATAGTAATATAGTATTGTCTCCACCTGGTGTTATAAGACAGCCAGGATCTCCTGAAGTAGCTGTGAGACGGCTGTGGGAGGGGCAAAACATCTGGTGCATTCAGGGACTAATTAAATTTACTTAATGATATAGTAGACTCGTGTGGCCCTTAACAGTGAAATGACCAGGAAATTGGGCGTGAAATTACTCGAATAGCGAATCCAAGTCAGTAGTAAAACCGTGTTCCATGTTCGTGTAGTGAGATGGCTTAAAGTGATCTTGGTTTGACAGGCACAAAGCGTACCTAAAGGTGTGGTAGTACGAAGACACGTTACGCTCACTGCATGGAAAATCTCACTCGTGAGTGAAACGTTCTCAGAATACAGGATTGTTCTGGTAAGTGTATTTATTCTATTCTAAGAAATGTAAGCAATAGCAATGTGTCTTCCTTTGTTACCGATACCAGAATTTGCATGTTTGTCATCCACTGAGGACACTGCAAATCTCCAAGCGGATATAAATCAAGTCTTCCTTCTAATGGGCCAAGGAAAACAATATGACGTTCAATGAGGACAAATTCCAATTACTTTACTATTGAAGCCTAGAGGAAATAAAAACTAGGTCGGAGTATAAAACAAATTATAACCACACAATAAAGCGGAAAACTAATGTGAAGAACCTGGGAGTGATAATGTCAGAAAATCTCACTCTCAAAGATCACAACAATGCTATTATAACATCTACTAGGAAAATAACAGGATGGATAATGAGAACCTTCAAAACAGGGGAAACCAAGCCAATGACGAACCTCTTTAATTCCCTTTAAGCCCCCTTCAAGGCAGGCGATACTGCAGATCCGGAGACTATACAGAGAACTTTCACGGCACATTAGTACAGTCAAGCATCTCAGTTACTGGGACCGTTTGAAGTCCCTCGACCTGTACTTCTTGAAACGCATGCGAGAAAGATACATCTTATATAATTCATACCATGAAAATCCTAGAGGTACTAGTCCCAAATCTGCACACAAAAGTCATTCTCTCAGAAAGCAAAAGAATCGGCAGGTGGTGTAACATACTCTCAATAAAAAGCAGGGGCGCCCTGATTACACTAAAAGAAAACACAATAGTGGCAACTGCCTCCCAGTATACACAAGAGGATTGCTAACAGACCTCTGGCTGTCTTCAAGAGGAAACTGGACAGATACCTAAAGTCAGTATCTGACCACCCGGGTTGTGGTTCGTACGTTGGATTGCGTGAGGCCGGCAGTAATAGCCTGGTGAGCAGGCCTTGATCCACCATGAAGCCTGGTCATAGACTGGGCCGCGGGGGTGTTGACCCCCGTAACACCCTCTAGGTAGACTCCGGCACGGTCGCTCATCGTTTACATAAATGGCTTCATTGACTCCTTACAAAAATAAATGGCTTGATGCATCTTTTCCCGACGCAAATGCCAGGCGGCCAAACCTGACTGTGTGTCTATTAATGAATATAATGGCGGAGCTCAACCTTGAGTAACCCCGATCACCTGATACCATGAGAGAAAATAACTCTGTAAACAAACACTTTCGTGAGTGTTATCCCCGTAAAAAATAACTTAGATAGCTCTAAAAGCAGTGAAATTTTTCACTGCACATTTGACCCTGGAATGACTTCGACTGAGGAAATATTTACACTCCCTGGCGACCGAACCTCAAATGTTGTGGTGGTGGTGATTGTGTGAGGGATGGAGAGAGTCACATACCGCGGGAGGGAGAGAAGACGCTTCACACCGTGGGAGAGAAGCAGCATCACACCGTGGGAGGGAAGAGGGAGCCTCATAATGAGGAAGGGAGAGAGAGATCCTAAAAATAGTGCTGCTGGGATCAGCGCTTACTGTACTTAGAAATCAAAAGTTAGTCAGATAAATTTCCAAGTTTGAAAGAAACCACGATTTGGGGTATTGTCACCCCAGACTGAATTAGTTATCTTTGCAGTAGCCACTGAGGTAGTAAAGAAAGCAAAAATCGACTCTATTGTATTCTGGAAAAAGAAGCATAAATACAGTATAATGCGATCCTTTAGTGACACCATTTCGCCCATACAATGGGATTTATGAAGTCACAAACAGATAAGATCTGTTTGTGACTTGGCGAACCCACTGTGTGGGCGAAACTTTGTCAATAAAGTTTCGCATTATACTTCATTTGTGTCTCTTTTAACATCGCATTTTATACCATTTCTCTCCACTAACTCTACTTTCAGATTTAATGTCAGCCTTATTAACTTTAAACTTCACAAACATCACTAACAATATTGGTGAGAACACACAAAGAAATGTATTTTTTTTTTTTTTGAGTAAGACATAGTATTGGTAGTTTGTGTGGACCGACCTTCATCTCATACTGCCGTGGGTAGCAATAGCCTGGTCGATCAGGAAGCCAACCTGAGGAAGTCTGGCCTCAGGACTACTCACATTATCAAGGATAATGCGAGTAGTCACGAAAGCGCTTGGAATTTCTCTATTTTTTTCACAGTGGTTGTTTTACATATTCTGAAATCACCTGTTTACTGTGATCTTATTGCATATATATATATATATATATATATATATATATATATATATATATATATATATATATATATATATATATATATATATATATATATATATATATATATAATGTATATATATATATATAGTATATATATATATAGTATATATATAATGTATATATATATATATATATATATATATATATATATATATATATATATATATATATATATATATATATATATATATATATATATATATATAATATATATATATATGTCGCTCCGAATAGGTAAAACTTGCTATTTTTGGCTTAAATAGCAACGCTCTTCTTGCTGAACAAGGCAAGCGAAAATTTGCGTATGCAATAATTTCGCAAAAATCATACTGAACCTAACGAGAAAAATATATTTCGTTGTGTTTGTTTAATATGAAATTATTGTAAAGTTATCTAAAATATATTTAGTTGGATTGGGCTAAATTAAATTGCGGTTGTTATAATAAGGTTAGGTAAGTTTTCTAAGGTACTTTTGGTAGAAATTAATAATTTTTACATTTACGTAAATGAAAAAAAAATATTTCTTTAAACGTATAAGAGAAAATTCTAGAAAGGACTTAATTTTAAATGAGTTCTTGATAACTAACCAGTTTTACCTATTCGGCACGACACACACACACACACACATAGGGATGTTAGGAAGTGTTTCTTTAGCCTTGGAGTTGTCAGGAAGTGCAACGGTCTGGAGAGTGAAGTAGTGGAAGCAGGATCCATACATAGCTTTAAGAAGAGGTATGATAACGCTCTTGGAGCGGGGAGAGAGATCTAGCAGTGACTAGCGAAGAGGAGGGGCCCGGGAGCTGTGATTTGACCTGTGCAACCACATATAGGTGAGTATACGCACACACGCACACATACATACACACACACACACACACACACACATACACATACATACACACACATACACACATACACACACATACAAACACACACACACACACACACACACACACACACACACACACACACACACAAACAATAATATTGGATAACCTTGTGTTTGCAGGAGAAAATAATGCAGATGCACTAAAGGTCAGAGAAACGTTATGTTAGTTTATGAAAATTTTGAAAACAAGTCAGGCTAATGATTATACTTTTTAGTTCACTTGTGATCTCGCGTATTGACGATTGTTCTGTGTTTATAGTTCTTTTCCGGGTAAGTTAGATATTGGACTCCGAAGGTGTACACAGAAGTTACTTCCCGTAGAGTCAGTAAAACTTCTGAATTACTGGGAATGCCGCAAAGAACTTGTTGACATGTACTCTGTAAACCGGTCACAGCTCTCGCCCTCTCTCCATCCCTCCCTCCCTCCTCCCTCCCTCCCTTTACCCCTTCCTAACTCCCTTCCTACCTCCCTCTCTCTCCCTCCCTCTTCTCCCCCCACACAAACAAACGCCCACCCCTCCACACACTCCACACATAAAGCAGGTCAAGTGTCTATCAACAAGTGTCTTTGAAAGCCGGTAACTAAAACACACCACATAAAGCAGGCAAGTATCTATTAACAAGTGCCTTTAACAATTGGTAACAAATGCACACACACACACACACTCACACACACACACACACACACACACACACACACACACACACACACACACACACACACACACACACACACACACACACACACAAACACACACACACACACACACACACACACACACACACACACACACACACACACACACACACACACACACACAGTGCACACAACCGAGGAAGAAGTGAAGAGGCTTCTGAGTGAGCTAGATACCTCAAAGGCAATGGGGCCAGATAACATCTCCCCATGGGTATTGAGAGAGGGAGCAGAGGCGCTATGTGTACCCCTAACAACAATATTCAATACATCTATCGAAACAGGGAGATTGCCTGAGGCATGGAAGACAGCAAATGTAGTCCCAATCTTTAAAAAAGGAGACAGACATGAAGCATTAAACTACAGACCAGTGTCACTGACATGTATAGTATGCAAAATCATGGAGAAGATTATCAGGAGAAGAGTGGTGGAACACCTAGAAAGGAACGATCTCATCAACAGCAGCCAACATGGTTTCAGGGACGGGAAATCCTGTGTCACAAACCTACTGGAGTTCTATGACATGGTGACAGCAGTAAGACAAGAGAGAGAGGGGTGGGTGGATTGCATTTTCTTGGACTGCAAGAAGGCGTTTGACACAGTTCCACACAAGAGATTGGTGCAAAAACTGGAGGACCAAGCAGGGATAACAGGGAAGGCACTACAATGGATCAGGGAATACTTGTCAGGAAGACAGCAGCGAGTCATGGTACGTGGCGAGGTGTCAGAGTGGGCACCTGTTACCAGCGGTGTCCCGCAGGGGTCAGTCCTAGGACCAGTGCTGTTTCTGGTATTTGTGAACGACATGACGGAAGGAATAGACTCCGACGTGTCCCTGTTTGCAGATGACGTGAAGTTGATGAGAAGAATTCACTCGATCGAAGACCAGGCAGAACTACAAAGGGATCTGGACAGGCTGCAGACCTGGTCCAACAATTGGCTCCTGGAGTTCAATCCCACCAAGTGCGAAGTCATGAAGATTGGGGAAGGGCAAAGAAGGCCGCAGACGGAGTACAGTCTAGGGGGTCAGAGACTACAAACCTCACTCAAGGAAAAAGATCTTGGGGTGAGTATAACACCAGGCACATCTCCTGAAGCGCACATCAACCAAATAACTGCTGCAGCATATGGGCGCCTAGCAAACCTCAGAACAGCATTCCGACATCTTAATAAGGAATCATTCAGGACCCTGTACACCGTGTACGTTAGGCCCATATTGGAGTATGCGGCACCAGTTTGGAACCCACACCTAGCCAAGCACGTGAAGAAACTAGAGAAAGTGCAAAGGTTTGCAACAAGACTAGTCCCAGAGCTAAGAGGTATGTCCTACGAGGAGAGGTTAAGGGAAATCAACCTGACGACACTGGAGGACAGGAGAGATAGGGGGGACATGATAACGACATACAAAATACTGAGAGGAATTGACAAGGTGGACAAAGACAGGATGTTCCAGAGATTGGACACAGTAACAAGGGGACACAGTTGGAAGCTGAAGACACAGATGAATCACAGGGATGTTAGGAAGTATTTCTTCAGCCACAGAGTAGTCAGTAAGTGGAATAGTTTAGGAAGCGATGTAGTGGAGGCAGGATCCATACATAGCTTTAAGCAGAGGTATGATAAAGCTCACGGCTCAGGGAGAGTGACCTAGTAGCGATCAGTGAAGAGGCGGGGCCAGGAGCTCGGACTCGACCCCCGCAACCTCAACTAGGTGAGTACAACTAGGTGAGTACACACACACACACACACACACACACACACACACACACACACACACACACACACACACACATACAACAGGCCTAGTGTCTAATCGACATGTGCCTAGGACAAAATGGTAACTAACACACACACACATGCATACACACACACACACACACACACACACACACACACACACACACACACACACACACACACACACACACACACACACACACACACACACACACAAACTCGCATATACAACAGGCCTAGTGTCTAATCGACATGTGCCTAGGACAAAATGGTAACCAACACACACACACACACACATGGTACGTAATGATGTATCACAGTGGGCACCTGTGACGAGCGGGGTCCCACAGGGGTCGGTCCTAGGACCAGTGCTATTTTTGGTATATGTGAACGACATGACGGAAGGGTTAGACTCAGAAGTGTCCCTGTTTGCAGATGATGTGAAGTTAATGAGGAGAATTAAATCTGATGAGGACCAGGCAGGACTTCAAAGAGACCTGGACAGACTGGACACCTGGTCCAGCAAATGGCTTCTCGAATTTAATCCTGCCAAATGCAAAGTCATGAAGATAGGGGAAGGGCACAGAAGACCACAGACAGAGTATAGGCTAGGTGGCCAAAGACTGCAAACCTCACTCAAGGAGAAAGATCTTGGGGTGAGTATAACACCGAGCATGTCTCCGGAAGCACACATCAATCAGATAACTGCTGCAGCATATGGGCGCCTGGCAAACCTGAGAACAGCATTCCGATACCTTAGTAAGGAATCATTCGAGACACTGTACACCGTGTATGTCAGGCCCATACTGGAGTATGCAGCACCTGTTTGGAACCCGCACTTGATAAAGCACGTCAAGAAACTAGAGAAAGTACAAAGGTTTGCGACAAGGTTAGTTCCAGAGCTAAGGGGAATGTCCTATGAAGAAAGATTAAGGGAAATCGGCCTGACGACACTGGAGGACAGGAGGGTCAGGGGAGACATGATAACGACATATAAAATACTGCGTGGAATAGACAAGGTGGACAAAGACAGGATGTTCCAGGGAGGGGACACAGAAACAAGAGGCCACAATTGGAAGTTGAAGACACAAATGAGTCAGAGAGATAGTAGGAAGTATTTCTTCAGTCATAGAGTTGTAAGGCAGTGGAATAGCCTAGAAAATGACGTAGTGGAGGCAGGAACCATACACAGTTTTAAGACGAGGTTTGATAAAGCTCATGGAGCGGGGAGAGAGAGGGCCTAGTAGCAACCGGTGAAGAGGCGGGGCCAGGAGCTAGGACTCGACCCCTGCAACCACAAATAGGTGAGTACAAATAGGTGAGTACATATATATATATATATATATATATATATATATATATATATATATATATATATATATATATTTATATCAACAATGTATATATATATATATATATATATATATATATATATATATTCTTCCTTATATATATATATATGGACCCCATCCTATATATATATATATATATATATATATATATATATATATATACCTTTGATGAGTTTCGAGTCTTTCCAGTCCAATAGCCCGGCCATAGGCCAGGCTCGTATCAGAGTTGAAAAAAATTAAAAATAAACATAACAAAATTCTAGGATATCCGCTTCGGGGATACATAATGAGCATCTGGGGCAAACTGACGCAAGATAAAGCAGCATCACAGGAGAAAGGAGGAAGCTTAATGGTGGTGGGGACTCCCTGCAGGATTGTGGCCGCCACACGGAAGTGGCCGCTTAGGTAAGGATCATTCATCTTGGACCACCCTCGGGGGAGCCGGTCCAAGACTGCGTCGTCCCTTGGGGTCTCAGATCATTTTGGGTTGTGTAGGGCCAAGACTGTGTCAGCCCTTAAAGTATCGTATAGTGCCGAAAATTTGTGGGTCTTTGGGTAAGTGGACGCGACCCACCACTTCACATAGCCACACTTCATACGTACAAATAATCTCTCACGTACGAATAATCTCGCCCGCACACACAATCACACAACTTCACACGTACATTCTTACAATTTCCGCGTACGCAGTCCTAGAGCTGTGCACCACCACCACCTATATATGTAACTAGCATAAACGCATTTTTCCTCGTTTACACTATACCCAGGTTTCACATGTGTCTCTCGGATACTGCCCAGCAAGATTTATTTAAAATATCTAAATTATACAGTACTTTAATACACATACACAAATAGCCCGCACATAGGAGAGAGAAGTTTACGACGACTTTTCGGTCGTCGTAAAGCTTTTCTCTCCTATGTGCGGGTTATTTGTGTATTTTCCAGTCACGGTATTGTACCTTTTTGTTATTTAATACACATCATAACGTGATGTAGTAATGATTTTCGTTTATATGATCTTGTACAAATCTTTTAAATATTTGGACTTATTCCATACTGAAAAAGTTCCTTGTAAGAGCAGGATGTACTGTAGGTGATGCAGAATAACCTTCGTTTAATTATAAGGGGAAATTTGGTATAAATACAATATGAAGTACAAGCACTTACTGGGACAACGTTTTACAATCAATTCATGACTTGATGAAGCTTAAGCTTGAACGAGATGTCTCGGTAAAAGCTTGTTCTGCATTTTGTTTTCATATCCATGTCTGTCGGCATTTCGACTGTACATCCACAGACCCCTGACTGTCTTTAAAAAGGAAAGTTAAGTATTTCCTCAAACTGTGCCTACTCAGCCTGGCGGTGGTAACCATGTCGGACTGCGAGATACAAACACCAACTGCCTGGCTGGTAAGGCGGCCAGAAACTTGGCCTCGGGAGCGATAATCCCATAAACCACACTCAACTTCAAGGTAGAATGCTGTCAAGAGACCGCTTGTGTATTCTTGAAGTATGCTAAATGTAATTACTTTATACTTAATAGTGCCATATATTTTAGTGAGCCTCGAGTATCTGAATAAACATCTCGGTATGTCTGCTAATTTCACAAGTCAATAACACTTTCTTGTAAATAGAAGAAGCGTGCAAATTAGTAGCCACAAAATAGGAAATACCGTAACTCCATTTTGTCATGGGACACCTACTAAGTGTAGTTAATTTCCAAATTGCACATTCCTAGTTTGTGTATGAAAACTCACACAACACGTTGCATTTAGCAATAGTCGTCCACAGATTTCCCTCTGAATATATTTGTTAGTGTTGGCAGGAGGATGGATGGAACTCGACGGCTCCTGAGTTTTATATGGAAATAAAGATATTTTGTAAATATGTCAAATTAAATTTTCACATAACAAGAAAAGCATTAAATTCAAACAATTGGAGGCGCAGATCGAGTACCAAAGATCCGCTGCTGAGGTCAGCTGACTCCTTGTGATCATCTATCTGGCTGCAGTGACTACCACACTAGGAGAAATTTACAAGAGCGGTGACACAATTTTAATGTTGTTCTTAAGCCAATGAGCAAGTCAACGTGTGATCAAGACCGGCCTCTGATGAATAAACTAACACCAACAACACACATTTGATTATGGAGGGACAGACGGAGAAGACACACACATTAGGCTCCTCCTCCTCACTGGAGTAAACAAAACATTTTTGCTGGTGTGTATTTCACCTGTCGCAGGTGTGGCTACGTACTAGTACACCTAAACCCTGCTAATTCTCTCTCAGGAGAGAATAAAAATTTCTCCAGAAGCGAGTTTTAGTCATACGATGGCCTCAGTGGAGGTTTTAGGTAATAAGATCTTTAACTGGCTTACCGGCCACCCAATACAATATTAAAGATCACATAATAAGATGTGAAGGTAGGTTTCCCCACCCAATAAAAACAGTATTACCAGAAAGAAGTGTCCCAGGATGCCAGCACTTCATATTTACATGGTAACAGATCCATTTAGCTGCCTCTCACACCTTCAACAGTACCCGGAAGCCAGTCACTAACTGTCTTGTTATAAAGACATAATGCAGAACATCCAGCAGAAACCGCGTTCCGCTCAAGATTCAGCTTCATCAAAATTTGATAATGTTCACTCCAGAGCGAAACGAAGTCTAAAGTCTTGCTCTGCATTACTTGTCTTTCTACTCTCTTGTTGCCTTGTCTACAAGCCACCAACACCTGTCACTAGTGAGACTAGGATAGTCAATACGACACAGAGTTTTCCATTCGATGACTGCATTATTGCAGCCGTCGCCTGGCACGACCACCAATCTGCTCGGTTGATGGAGACCTCAGCAATTGTCTTAACAGGCCACCAGTTAACCAAAAAAATAATCTATCGGGAGTGACTCGAACGCCACGTGCAGCACCACAGCCACTTAGCTGGTTGGTTTATTGAGTTTAAATTCTCTCGACTATACAGGGGTCATTAAGACTGTATGTCAAGGCTAATTTAATCTCAAAAATAGAGATTAAAATAAATTCTTATCAGATGAGAGATGAAATATATCCTTAAGACAATAACACCTTTCGATATATATATATATATATATATATATATATATATATATATATATATATATATATATATATATATATATATAAAAAAAGAGAGAGAGAAAAAGAGAGAGAGAGACCTGACGGTGTATATTCATTGAGTGCATATAACCTTGCAGACCCATGACACGATCACTGCTACACCGCGTGTCGGGTCCACACTTTCTACCACACACCAGTCATGGCGCCTCCGTGTGTACTGATCTGAGATAACCGGTGTTGAGCTATAGTTCCTGCGCCAGCCACTGAATTTCCGTCGCTTCCAAGGATGCTTATTATTCAAGGAATTGGAGTTATCCTCCCTTTCCTGGAATCAAACATGACTGCTTGCCATTCCCTAGATGCTATACGACCACAAAAGGTTTAGTGCTTTCCCATAAAAATATAATAATGATAATAATAATACCTGGTAATAATAATTTAACTTTTGGTGAGCCGTACTTCCTTCTGAGACTGTGTATTGATTCTCCTTGTGTGCTATTCTTGAATTCTATCCACTTTACAACCCTTATTCAGTAACAATGGTTTTGACTTACCTGTGTTTCCTTTGAGTGTTCAGCTGCAGTATGTGTTCCTTCATAATGCACCCTAACAAGGCAACTATTTTAGGTCTTTTGTAGATCGCGATCCAGTCTCTTCTTAATATATATTTACGTGATGAGTGTGAGCTTCACACTAGTGCTGCATACTCGAAGACTAGTATATGTATGATGTGTTGTGGCATGCAAAGAGTACGTACCCTTTATTCGGCGCATATAGACACCCTCATTGAAAGGCTATTTCCCCCAACCAGCGAACCAGGTGCTAAGGGTTGACGATGGAGCCCCATCGTTCGATCAGTACCCAGGTTCCAGCCAATGAGAAGATGGTTTTGGCAATCGCAGAGGTGTTGTGAGTACCACACACCTGTCTGCCCTTGTCATTCCCATTCTAGAGCTGGTTGAAGCACGGTCTGCTCTCTAGTGGCTTCTATTCTGCCTTGCTTACCGTGGAGTGCACTAATACCTAGTGTTGTATATAGTGTACATAATTCTGTTCTTACTTGAAGGATAATGTAAGTCAAAAGTTTTTCTGCTGTGTTTATTTTGCTCCCTTTACACCCAGGATAATAGACCTTTGGATTCCTCAGATGTAATGTGTGTTAGTTACCGGTCGTCAAATGCAAGTGTCGACTGAACATTGGCCTGTCTCGTGTGCGCGTTAATTCCCGGTTATAAAAACACTTGTCGATAGACCCTTGATTTGATTTTTACTTGAAGTTGTGTATTGAGTCTACCTCCACAATTGCCTCCCCCCAAGTCATTCCACGATTCTTGGGACTAAAAAATACACTTTCTTACATCCCTATGGCTCATCTGTATCTTCAGCTTCCACATGTGTCCCCTTGATTCAGGTCCTCTTAATTTACACAATCTGCCTTTAACAGCCCTATCAATTACTGTTTAGATTTCGTACGTAGTAAACATGTCTCCCCTTGTTCTTCTCTCCTCTAAGGTTGTCTGGTTCAAATTCTTCTCGTAATGTATTCCTCTCAGTTCTGGTACTAGGCTCGTTGCAAACCTTTAGACTTTTCCCGTTTCTTTCGGTGGTGGACCAGGTGTGGGCTCCATGCTGGGGTTACGTGTGTTTGAGTGTGTGTTTGAATGTGTGAGTGTGTGTGTGTGTGTGTGTGTGTGTGTTCTGGACTGGGTTGTCTATCATGACCCGCACAATGGCACAAACTATCGCTTGAGTTCTCATGCATTATCATCCAACTTCCCCTTACCTGATCCCCAGCGGATACGGGCATATATGAGGAGGGGAAGAATGATGAGGGACACACACACACACACATTATATATATATATATATATATATATATATATATATATATATATATATATATATATATATATATATATATAATATCTTATAATTTCATACTCGACATCTCAGAAACCCTCCTACCCCATATGGGGAGTAGGGGGATGATGGTGGGTGGGGTTGGCACCGACTACTAACCCAGTCTAAGGGTAACCGTGGCCGGTGACACCTACGCTACTCTGAGAACTCTCTCCGTGACAAATATCTAAAACTTGCGATTTGGGATTAAATAGCAATGCTCTTCTTGCCGAATAAGGCAAGTGTAAATTTGAATATGCAATAATTTCACAAAAATCATTCTGAAGCTAACGAAAAAAATATATTTCATTGTGTTTGTTTATCATTAAATTACTGTAAACTTATCTAAAATATATTTAGTTGGATTAGGCTAAATTAAATTGCGCTTGTTATAATAAGGTTAGATAAGTTTTCTAAGGCTCTTTTGATACAAAATTATTAATTTTTACATTAACATAAATGAAAAAAAAATATAAGAGAAAATTTTAGGAAGGACTTAATTTTAAATGATTTCTTGCTAACTGACCAGTTTTACTTAATCGACACGACATATATATATATATATATATATATATATATATATATATATATATATATATATATATATATATATTATATATATATATATATATATATATATATATATATATATATATATATATATATATAAATATAATGAGGTCTGGGTGTGTACTGTGTACTTGGATATAGAATACGCAGGTTCGAGTCTTTCCCTGGTCTATGATATTAGTAAATATTTCGCTATAAGAACCCTCATGCACTTTACCGTTTTCGCTGCACCGTGCTGTGTTAGTTACCAGTTGTCCAAGGAGCTTGTCGGTAGTTACTTGGACTGGTGTATGTGTGTACTCACCTAGTTGTGTTTGCAGGGGTCGAGTCACAGTTCTTGGCCCTGTGTGTATATATATGTGTGTGTGCACAATAAAAACTGAGAGGTGGTTGCCACTTTATCTTCAGATGGTAAAGACCCTCCTAAGCTCTCTCGTCCCTGTTTATGAGTCGTGCACGCTCATTCTCCCAACTAAAGCTCTTCTTCGCATTACTTCGCCTAGAGCGGCATCCCTTCTTGGCTCATTTACCTGTTTGTGTATTATTATTGCGGGCGTTTACACGCTGCTGCCACGCTTTATTTTCACTCTGCTCCTAATGACCTGTGATGGTGATACAATGTAAATATCACACTTGTGAAACACTTGGATATTTCGCTAGGAAACGTTTCATTTTCAGTTAACACACGCACGCACACACACACACACACACACACACACACACACACACACACACACACACACACACACACACACACACACACACACAGAGTGGGCGCCTGTGACGAGCGGGGTCCCACAGGGGTCAGTCCTAGGACTAGTGCTATTTCTGGTATATGTGAATGACATCATGGAAGGGGTAGATTCTGAAGTGTCCCTGTTCGCAGATGATGTGAAGTTAATGAGGAGAATTAAATCAGATGAGGATCAGGCAGGACTACCAAGAGA
Source organism: Cherax quadricarinatus (assembly GCF_038502225.1). Lineage (NCBI taxonomy): Eukaryota > Metazoa > Arthropoda > Malacostraca > Decapoda > Parastacidae > Cherax > Cherax quadricarinatus. The sequence continues at coordinate 8,976,685 of NC_091316.1, forward strand.
CCTGGATAGGCTGGACACGTGGTCCAGCAAGCTTCTCGAATTCAACCCCGCCAAATGCAAAGTCATGAAGATTGAGGAAGGGCAAAGAAGACTACAGACAGAGTATAGGCTAGGTGGTCAAAGACTGCAAACCTCGCTCAAGGAGGTGGCCATAACACCGAGCACGTCTCCGGAGGCACACATCAACCAGGTAACCGCTGCAGCACATGGACGCCTGGCAAACCTGAGAATAGCGTTCCGATACCTTAGTAAGGAATCGTTCAAGACACTGTACACTATGTACGTCAGTCCCATACTGGAGTATGCAGCACCAGGTTGGAACCCACACCTGGTCAAGCACGTCAAGAAAATAGAAAAAGTACAAAGATTTGCAACAAGGCTAGTTCCGGAGCTCAGGAAAATGTCCTACGAAGAAAGGTTGAGAGAAATCGGCCTGACGACACTGGAGGACAGGAGGGTCAGGGGAGACATAATACCGACATACAAAATACTGCGTGGAATAGATAAGGTGGACAGAGACAGGATGTTCTGGAGAGGGGACACAGAAACAAGGGGTCACAATTGGAAGCTGAAGATTCAGACGAGTCACAGGGATGTTAGGAAGTATTTCTTCAGTCACAGAGTCGTCAGGAAGTGGAATAGCCTAGCAAGTGATGTAGTGGATGCAGGAACCATACATAGCTTTAAGACGAGGTATGATAAAGCTCAGGGAGCAGAGAGAGGACCTAGTAGCGATTAGTGAAGAGGCGGGGCCAGGAGCTGAGTCTCGACCCCTGCAACCACAATTAGGTGAGTACACACACACACACACTACTCTCCAAGAGCGTACAGCAGCAGAACCTTACAGTGTTCCCGCTCCAAACGCCGACCCAACAATGAATCCCACCAGAAATACTGACATGACATACTGAGGCTTAGTGAATAAAGTATACCTCAGAGCAACTTTAAAAACATTTTTTTTTACAAATGTATAAAAATGTATATATAAGGGTTGGGTTTGAGAAAAATCTGCCTAGCATGGGCCAGCAAGCTTGCTAAAGTGTTCCTTCTTTTTTACGTTTCATCGCCAAATAAGAATCCTTTTTAATTCCTACTGTCTCGGGTGTATATTACAGTGTAAGATAATTAACTGACTTACGTGTGTGAGGCTGCTGGATCCTAGCTTCACGTACCTGCAAGTAAATAAAACATTTTTCTCAGTGGTTTTCAGTGTTTATTTAAAAATAACTTCAGGTTATAGTTAATTAATAATCACAATAATTAATACCACAAAACTGAGTGTCCCACAACTCTGAGACAACCACACAACTCTGAGACAACCACACAACTCTGAGACAACCACACAACTCTGAAACAACCACACAACTCTGAAACAACCACACAACTCTGAGACAACCACAGAACTCTGAAACAACCACACAACTCTGAAACAACCACACAACTCTGAAACAACCACACAACTCTGAAACAACCACACAACTCTGAAACTCTGAGACAACCACACAACTCTGAAACAACAACACAACTCTGAAACAACCACACAACTCTGAGACAACCACACAACTCTGAAACAACCACACAACTCTGAGACAACCACACAAATCCGAAACAACCACACAACTCTTAGACAACCACACAATTCTGAAACAACCACACAACTCTGAAACAACCACACAACTCTTAGACAACCACACAACTCTGAGACAACCACACAACTCTGAGACAACCACACAACTCTGAGACAAGCACACAACTCTGAAACAACCACACAACTCTGAAACAACCACACAACTCTTAGACAACCACACAACTCTGAAACAACCACACAACTCTGAAACAACCACACAACTCTGAAACAACCACACAACTCTGAAACAACCACACAACTCTGAAACAACCACACAACTCTGAAACAACCACACAACTCTGAAACAACCACACAACTCTGAAACAACCACACAACTCTGAAACAACCACACAACTCTGAAACAACCACACAACTCTGAAACAACCACACAACTCTGAGACAACCACACAACTCTGAGACAACCACAACTCTGAGACAACCACACAACTCTGAAACAACCACACAACTCTGAGACAACCACACAACTCTGAGACAACCACACAACCCTGAAACAACTCCACAACCAAGAAATACCTACACAACCCTGAAAAATAGATTATATCAACAGTTTCCTGGAAGAGCGTCTGGAACTTTTCATGTAAATTAATAAAATACTGTGTACATAGGAAAAAAAGTAACGATTTCAACAATAATCGAACTGAGAATCTCAAGACACGAAGAATGATAATGGTGGGAGATACAAGAAGGATGATTATGGTGGACTGTATAAAAATGATAACGGTGGTGGGAGATACAAGGGTGTAAGGTATAAGAATGATAATGGTGTAAATTATAAGAAGAATGATAATGATGTAAAGTATAAAAGAAAATAATAATGGCGGTGGAGGTACAAGAAAAAAATAATGCTTCCCTGAGGGAATAAACTAAAAAATGCAGTCAAGGAAAAGACAGAAAAAGTGAGAATATAACTTTAATATCGTATGGGAGAGAAAAAAGAGCGATGATAAAATAACCCGAAATAAAAATTAGAATATGCCGAGATTATTATTATTATTAATATAATATTCTATGATAAGTGCTTAACCCACAAAGGTCATTCAGCGCCGGTGTTACAAAAAACGCGATTCTAAAAGCTTAGAGATCTCCAGTGAATACTAGAAAGGACTACCCTTCTAGCATCCAGCCTGTTACTGGATTTTCGTAACAATTAGTCAGTATCCTTGTCCAATTATCCATTAGAATTCAGTATGAATTATTAGTGCTTTAGGATTACAACTGGTAGGTTACTAACTAGAGAAAATAAAATTTAATAAATTTATTGAGTATCGTCTAGAGGTATATTATCAAAGTAAATTAAATTAATAATAATCAAAATAATAATAATCACTTCTCTCGTGTATAATATTATTGTGCCGAAAGCACATATCACATTTATAATTCTTAAGTACCGTCTGGTACATTAACATTTAATAAGATATTACAAATATGTACAAGTTTGTGTGTATATGTGTAAGTGCTCTAAGTAGTTCGCTATGTCTCACGACTCGACTAGACTTAAACAAGTGACTGACAAAGTCCTCAAATAAACTAACTTCTTGACCAACTAGCTATCAGAACAGTCTGTTTGAACAATAAAAAGAATGTTAAGCCCAATAGCAATATAACAAGCAACTGCGACACGGAATCAGGAACAAGGAGATAATATAAAGACAGCTAGTAGGGACCATCAGCAGATCCTCCACAAGTCACCAAACTCCCATACTACTGAATCTAAGTTCAGCATAAGAAAATCCCCGACTGTGATAATACACAGATACCAGTACAAGTTAGGTCAGAAGCTACAGCTCAGGACCTGAGTTACTCAGAGTGTCTATGAGACACACAACCTCAGTACAACGTTGAAAATCACTAAGTCTATACAATGTTCTGTGAAGAGAGTTCTACAGAACTAACAAGAATAATGAGACAGACAATCTGTCCGACCACCAAGAGAGTCTAGACCAGATTGAATACTTCAGGCGAGGTGAGGACACCCCCCCTCGATCACGTGATAGCTCCGTGGACAGCTGCTTCTCAGTAACAGAAGCCGGCAGTCTAACGAGCAAAGAGCGATAATTACAGTAGTTAGACAATCAAGACTTGAACTTTGAGCACATAATATGTTACATCCTACCTAACCAAAGGAAGCTAAGTCAAATAACAATATAAAGCAATACATTTACGATTTAGCTATTATCGCAAATAGAAGCAATATAAAATTATATGAAAAGGTAATAATTATATATATATATATATATATATATATATATATATATATATATATATATATATATATATATATATATACACACACACACATACATATTAATCATTGCAACCCATTCAGGGGTGGCAACAGCCGGTTTATGCTTTAATAAACGGACGTACAGGGTGAAAACAAATTCTGCAAGCTTTCTAAAATAACATAAAGAGGTAGAGCCCCAAAGGTAGAGCCCCAGCAACGATCAACCAACTTCATTTACCTCAATACAGTACATAACAAGGGGGGGTTCTAGGGATGTTGTCGTTTAGAAGGTCAGTTTAACTGTGATATTTGTTATTGTTATCTGTTAGTTGTTCTAGGGGGATTCTGTTTCCCACGGCCCGGTCTCAGGCCCGGCCTCGTGGGTTGGAAAGAAATATTACAGGATTTAGAGGTATTTAGAGGCACATAAGAAAGTAAAGGTGTTTGTATACTGGATGTCAGTAGGCGTTTGTAAGATTTACCTGTCATCTTATTTGCTTATGAGACAGAAAAGCTCAGCAATCCTGCCAAAGTGCAAAAACATTAACAGACTTTCATTTCAATTCTTCTTCACTGGACGGTAGAACCTTCGTGGATGGTTACTGTCTCCCGACATACTACCTGAGCGCTTTTTGCAGGACAGCTATTGAAAGAATGATGGTGATTATGATTCGTTTTTAGGTTACCCTGCCTTGGTGGTAGACGGGCGGTGTAATAAAAACAAAACAAAAATAAGATCATAAGAAGCAAGGAGGTAGAGATCCCTAGCCGCCTAGCATGGACCAGAGTCCCTCATATATACATGCACCTCATATATACATGCACCTCATATATACATGCACCTCATATATACATGCACCTCATATATACATGCACCTCATATATACATGCACTTCATATATACATGCACCTCATATATACATGCACCTCATATATACATGCACCTCATATATACATGCACTTCATATATACATGCACCTCATATATACATGCACCTCATATATACATGCACCTCATATATACATGCACCTCATATATACATGCACCTCATATATACATGCACCTCATATATACATGCACTTCATATATACATGCACCTCATATATACATGCACTTCATATATACATGCACCTCATATATACATGCACTTCATATATACATGCACCTCATATATACATGCACTTCATATATACATGCACCTCATATATACATGCACTTCATATATACATGCACCTCATATATACATGCACCTCATATATACATGCACTTCATATATACATGCACCTCATATATACATGCACTTCATATATACATGCACCTCATATATACATGCACCTCATATATACATGCACCTCATATATACATGCACCTCATATATACATGCACTTCATATATACATGCACTTCATATATACATGCACCTCATATATACATGCACCTCATATATACATGCACTTCATATATACATGCACTTCATATATACATGCACCTCATATATACATGCACCTCATCTCATAAATATACTTCATAACCACACGAACATGAAGCAACCAGGTATAGACTCACAGCGAGGGCCAGGGACTCCCCATACAGCTTTATCCACATAACAAAACATAATTTATGCAACTGTGTTAGATCCGGGTCATGGACTGTGTCAACACAAAAGTAGGACATAAGCTAGTGAAGCCACACCTGTTTTAACAACCTCAGCAAAATTGGAAGAGGAAAAAAAAATTTAGAAGCACAAAAGTCGGGAAGGACTGAGAGAGAAATGTTTAATATGAAGATGTTTAGAAAAGGAGGAGCTTGTTATAAAACACACATATACACATAAAAAATACTTATCAACAAGAACCTTTAACAAATGGTAACTAACAGAGCAAGACCTCACATTAATTTTCACAACTAATTAAACCAGCAACTTTATTTTCTCTACGCCGATCAAAAGTCACTTATCTTTTAACAATGGAAGGCTAAGGGCTCTTTTCTACCTTAGTTAATTTTAAACCTTTATTTTAGTATCTTCTCCCCAAAACCTCGACTCTCCCCCACATCCCAAATTACTGCACAAGGGGGAATGGAGTAAAATTAAAGGAGCCTTGTTTAGATCTAGCGAGACTCGTAATAACAAGTCAGGGAACAAGCAAGGTTCAAACCCGCGGCAGGCCAAACCTAAGATTAATAGGCAAATATTCCCACTACTGACCTGATAGTTTTGGCATTGGCTTACCATGGGTTTGAATCCTGCTCCTTCTCGGAGTTGTAGGTTGCAAGTAACAATACCCTGGAGAGTGGTGGTGGTTGGTGGTTGTTGTTGTTGTTCTTCTTGGTTTTTGTTGTTGCTGGTGGTGGTGGTAGTGATGGTAGGTGGTGGGTGGTGGTGGTGGTGGTGGTGCTGGGGGTGGTGCTGGGGGTGGTGGTGGGGGTGATGGTGTTGGGGGTGGGGATGGGGCGATGGGGTGTTGGTAGTGGGGGGTGATGCAGTTGTGGTGGTGGTGGTGATGATGGTGGCGATGGTGGTGTTGGTAGTGGGGCCGGTGATGGCAGTTGTGGTGTTGGTGGTGATGGTGGTGGTGGTTTATTCGCCAGGATACAGGACAAGCGTCCCCTGAATAAAAAAAATCTTCATCAAATGATGCCCTAAAACTGGTTCAACATTCCCTGACTAACCAGGAGCTAGATTTTACAACCCAATTATAAAACAGAAGATCCCCACTTAGCATTGTCCCATACGTGGATGGAAAAAGTTACAACGAGGCGAGATGTGTGCAGAAGCTCCGTGCATATCGCTCTTCAACATAAGATATTCGCGTAAAATAACTATAAAAATGCGTAAAATAACTATAAAAATATGACTGCAACATTATGAATTCTAACTTCATTGTTTATATAACAATATGGAAGGATCGTCAGTATACTTTTCTGTGAATAATATTATGTACTTAAACTGATATCGCCAACATTTCCACTATGTACCATTACTACAAATAAAGTGCTGTCCCAAGGATCTTTAAAATATTAAAATTACATACAACTCTAGAATCACAAGGAAAAAAATCAAATACAATGGATCATAGTTTCCCTCCTTCAAACTAGTCGGTACCACCACCACCACCACCACCACCACCACCTCCCTTTCAAGTCAATTAAAATACCCTGCTTCCTCTTTCTTCAGATCAAATAGGATCACAGTCTCTCTTCAGACGAGGCAGTACCATGGTCTTCCTTCAGACGAGGCAGTACCATGGTCTTCCTTCAGACGAGGCAGGACCATGGTCTTCCTTGAGACGAGGCAGGATCATGGTCTTCCTTCAGACGAGGCAGTACCATGGTCTTCCTTCAGACGAGGCAGGATCATGGTCTTTCTTCAGACGAGGCAGGATCATGGTCTTTCTTCAGACGAGGCAGGACCATGGTCTTCCTTTAGAGCAATCACCATCTTACACTTTCCTCAGGATATCAATCGTATCTTCATTATTTTTTCCCCGTACCAATCAAAATCTCATTCGCCCTCTGCACCAGACACAGCCCCATTTCCTATCATTAGACTAACTAGAACTCGCTTCTTTTCAATTTCCAGAGCAATAAAACCCCTCTACTTTCTAAAGCATGGGAATCCTAATCTAATGCTCCCACTCCAATAGCAATAAAAACCCAATTAGTTCCACCACCTTATCTACACTGAAAACTCATTCTCCAGCCCGAACACTATTATATTACGTCTTCAAAGCAATACGAACAAAAATTCTCCAATTTTCAAAGCAATTAGAAGCCCGTCATCACACCTCTAGAGCAGTCAAACTATATTTTTTACAAATTTAGAACAATCAGAGCTCCGGTTTTATTAACGCTGGTAGAATTACCAACAATATGTTAAGTACAAGGACACAATGCAACTAATGTGACATTTTATTGTGGCAACGTTTCGCTCTCCAGGAGCTGTGTCAAGCCCTTACAAACAATACATGGACACAGAGGGTATATATATAGGCTTAGAGTGAAGTATTACAACTACTACACCTCACTTTAAGCCTATATATACCCTCTGTGTCCATGTATTTTTTGTAACGGCTTGACAAAGCTCCTGAAGAGGGAAACATTGCCATTATAAAATGTCATACTGCAATGTGTCCTTTTACTTAACAATCAGAGTTCCGTTTTCACTACTAAAAAACAATCTGATCTATTTTTCACACATCTACAGCAATCATAATAACGTTTTTATACTTCTATAACAATAAGAGCTCCTTTTTATCTCCGTTTTTGTACTTCCAGTGTAAAAGTGGGATTGGAAACCAAGGCAAGTCAGTTCTAATCGTTTCATTACAATTTCTCAGTTAATAAGTTTTAACCACTCTGTTAAAACTTTCATAAATTCAGTCCCTTACAGCAATCAGAAGTCCGTCTTCACACCTTTCCAGCAATCTGGACCTCCCTACTACTACTACTTCCTTCCACCTCCACTACTACTACTACCACTACCACCTCCTGCCTATATATACCCATCCTCCTCTCCTTCTCGTTAGTATGACTTTGTAAATGGTCCAAGTCGGACCGCAACGTCGTCGCAAGCTCCTTTCTTCTATTACCTGGAGTTTACCTGGAGAGAGTTCGGGGGTCAATGCCCCCCGGTCTGTGACCATGCCTCATGGTGGATCAGAGTCTGATCAACCAGGCTGTTACTGCTGGCTGCACGCAATCCAACGTACGAGCCACAGCCCGGCTGGTCAGGTACCGACTTTAGGTGTTTGTCCAGTGCCTGCTTGAAGACAGCCAGGGGTCTATGTGCGGGTTATTTGTATATCGTTCCAGTCACGGTATTGTGCCTTTTTTTGTTATTTAATCTGGACCTCATTATTGCATCTTCCTCGCAGCAAGAGCTCTAGTTTCCTGCCTTCAAGGTAATTGAATCTCTATTCACACTAGTCTAAAAAAATCCTAATCTTCTTCTACCTTCTAACTTCAGAGCAATGACAGCCCTCATGCGTCCACCTACACAGCATTCAGAAATCTACTGACTTTTATTCACAGCAATCAAAAAGCTTTTAACCCTCTTTCACACCAATCAGAAGCCTCTTAACCTCATTCACAGCAATAAAAGTTATTCACAGTAATTAGAAACCCATTAACTGTTATTCACAGAAATCAGAAACCCATTAATTATCCTTCCTTTACGATCAATAAATATCAATCCCCAACCTACAGAGCAATCAGAACCCCATTATCTACCTTCAGAAAGACCAGAGCCCCATTCAATCACTTTTAGAACAATCACAGCCCCATTCGGTCACCTTTAGAACATCAGAGCTCCATTTATCCACTTTTAATGAAATTATAATTAGATTATCCATTGCTTTCAATACAATTTAAGTCCATTCTCCCACCTTCAGAGATATCAGAGCCCCATCCCCTTAAATTTACAGTAGTTAGAGCCCCATTTTCTGTTATTCTGAACAATTAGAGCTCTATTCAACCACCTTCAGAGTAATCAAAACCCCTTTCTCTCATCAGAGTAATCAGAACCCTTTTCTCTCATCAGAGCACTCAGAACCCCCATTCTCCTGCCTTTAGCGCAATCAAAGCCCTATTTCCCCGCCATCATAGCAATCAGAGACCAATTCTTTCACCTGACGATAATCTAAACTACACACTCCTCACACGGATTACAAGTGCCTCTTTCCTTGCCCATCATTAACGTTATTTTTAACACAGTCACCAAGTGCAGGGAGAGGGAGGGAAGAGAGGGACGTAGGAAGGGAGAGAGGGAGGGAGATAATTTATCTACACGTCCTTCAAATCATCATCTCTTGATGTTCTTTTCTTCCCCTGGACGGTGTGAGGAAGCCTCTAATTAAGCGACTTTTATTGCCTAACTTAGTGTAGCAATTAGCTAAAGATGCCTCCTTTTTTTCCAGGTAATTGGCCAGCATTCATGTATGTTTCAACCAACCAGCCATAAACCCCGTCGCCCACCATCACCTCACAACCAACCCAAGACAGAAATTGTGTGATAAATGCACGATAATGTCAACACTAAATGGCCTTTGAGGCTTTGACAGTTCCTAGTATGACTACATGGTAATGACATTTTACAAGAAATATGAGAAAGCGTATGAAATTAATAGGGAAAAGGAGATAGATAGATAGATAGATAGATAGAGAGAGAGAGAGAGAGAGAGAGAGAGAGAGAGAGAGAGAGAGAGAGCAGAGAGAGCAGAGAATGGGCACAGAAACACCGTACAAGAATGATCAAAAACAGAAGCACTACACTGGTGCGACAGAAACGAGTGAAGACCTATCCATCCGTTGGGAATTGCCAAAAAAAAAAAAAAAAAAAAAAAACAACAATACGAACAGCCAGTATTATTATCCATCAAGAAACGGAAACTACAATATTTCATTAAAACTTTTAAGATGCTAAATAACTGCGGCACACTCAAGCCAGAAACGTTAACTGATGCATATGAAATTGTATGTTTGTTTTGTCAATTCATAAAACAGTGAAATAACGTGTCTTTCGTTGATGGTGTTGTATTAGTAGTAATAAAAATAACAGCAACAACAAAAATATCATCAGTAACAGGAACAGCAGCGGCAGGAATAGGAGAAGCAACAACAAGAGCAGCAGCGGAAGTAGCAACAGCACCGGCAGCAACAATAGGAGTAGAAGCAAACACAGGAGCAACAGAAAATGGGAAAATTTCGTAAAAACGTTATGGATGTAGTTTAGCCAAAAAAAAAAAAAAATATTTATTTTACAAAAGGCCATCAAAACAAGAGATAACAAAGAGCTCAGCTAACACCGCTCGCGCCCTGAGCAGTCACTTTAAGTCTGCTAACTTCAGGCCAGAAACGTTAGAATTCATGTTTCAAACTAGAAATAAACACTAGGGGAGGGCGTGTTACAGTTCTAGAGGGATGGGGTGACTTACAGTTCTTCACCAGAGCATCACACTTCTAGGAAAACTTCCCCTTTCCCCTCACAAATATAAAAAGGGTGTTCCACTTGGGAAGATTTTACACACTTAAAGCGGTATTTTAAATAAATGACTATCTCACATTTAAAGTGATATCTCAATTTTAAAGAAGTGTTTAACACTTCCGAGAAAAGGGACAATTTACGAATCAAAAATGGGAGTTTAAGTCTATCATAAGACCTGTATTAATTACAAGAAGACAGCTATATCAGTCTTCACACCAACTCCAAGGCTGAGGGACTCATTACCTCATTTTTTTTTGTATATAGTTCTACTATCTTCCAATTATGCCCTTGTATTGTATTGATAAAGCCACTGGATGGCGAAACGTCTATAATAAAGATACCCAGATGTTGCACGTGTATCTAATTTTCATGGCAAACACTAAGTGCTGGCTTGGGTATGGTCAAGAGAGACAGCATGCAGCATATGTCTTTATTCTGGCAATGTTTCGCTCAGTGTCGGGCTTTATAAAGTTATGATCGATCAAGCTCAAAACTGAGCGAAACGTAGCCATAAAAACGACTTTCGGTGCATTCTATGTTTCTTGCCATTCTTGTTTATTCGTCAAGAAGTGTGGCCAGTTACGATGAAGCAGTAGACAGTAACATTTATTTTGTGTGTGTGTGTGTGTGTGTTAGTTACCATTTTGTCCTAGGCACATGTCGATTAGACACTAGGCCTGTTGTATTGTGTGTGTGTGTGTGTGTGTGTGTGTGTGTGTGTGTGTGTGTGTGTGTGTGTGTGTGTGTGTGTGTGTGTGTGTGTGTGTGTGTGTGTACTCACCTATATGCGGTAGAAGGGGTCGAGTCACAACTCCTGGACCCGCCTATTCGCCTAGCTCACCCGGCTTCAAGAGTCCCGTCGTGTATCTTCTTAAAGCTATGTATGGGTCCCGCCTCTACTACTTCACTCTCCAGACTATTCCACTTCCTGACAACCCTAACATCCCTATGACTCATCTGAGTTTGCAACATCTTATGTCCTCTTATTCCTAATTCCTCATCTCTGAAACATTCCGTCCCTATTCACCTTGTCAATTTCTCTTAATATTTTGTGCGTCGTTATCATACCCTCCCTAGTCTTCCTGCCCTCCAATGTCATCAGGTTGAGCTCCTTTAACCTCTCCTCATAGGACATACCCCTTAGCTTCGGGACAAGCCTTGTTGCAAAACTCTGCACTTTCTCCAATTTCTTGACGTATTTGCCTAGGTGTGGGTTCCATACTGGTGTTGCATACTCCAATATGGGCCTGACGTACATGATGTACAGTGTCATAAATGACTCCGTACTTAGACGCCGAAACGCCGCTTTTCTTAGGTTTTTCCAGGCGCGAATTTTCTGTAGGAATTATTTGGCTGACGTGCGTCCCACGGGATATGCTCGGTAGGATACTCACCCCAAGATCCTTTTTTGATTAAGGTTTGTAGCCTTTGCCCCCCGAGGCTGGACTCCGTATGCTGTCTTCTCTGTCCTTCACCAAGCTTCATAACTTTGCACTTAGTGGGGTTAAACTCCAGGAGTCATTTGTTAGGCAAGGCCTGTATAATGTCCAGATCTGTTTGAAGGCTTTCTTGGTCCTCGTCCTCTTGAATTCTCATTATTTTCACGTCGTCTGCGAACAGGGATACCTCTGACTCTATCCCTTCCGTCATGTCATTCACATATAGAAGAAACAGTACCAGCCTAGTAGTGATCTTTGTAGAACCCAACTCGCCACATGCACCCATTCAGACACCTCCTCACGGACCATCACACGTTGTTTCCTTCCTGTTAGGCATTCCCTGATCCATTGTAGTGGTTTTCCTGTTATTCCTGCCTGCTCCTCTAGCTTTTGTACTAATCTCTTGTGCGCGTGTTTGTTAGTTACCATTTTGACCTAGGCACATATCGATTAGACACTAGGCCTATTGTATATGTGTGTGTGTTATTACTCACATGTTTATATAATTATACATGTTGAACCCCCATCAAGGGGGGTGTCTTGGTGCCAGTGAAGAGCTTTTCGCCCAAAGAATTGGAGCTGCCCTTACTTTCGGTGGCCAAAACCTCATTATTCCTCATTCCCCAAAGACTGTATAACCTGTAAGACTTCAGTGTTTCTGTCAGGAATATAATATTGCAATATACGAAATATATTAATTTTGAAGAGATTACAGGATTTAAAATAAGCAACTATCAAGTCACAGAGAAGCATTAGATTTCATATTCTACGATGAAGAGATTGGAGATAAATAATACGTAACTGGATCAACTAGAAGCAAAATGAGGTAGAAAAAAAAAATATTCAGAGCGTACTGAGTGATAATGCGACATTTTCTCTATCAATTTTGAGGGCATCAGAGAGCAGAGATGCTTGTAATAATAAATGATGGTGCTTAGAAACAATAAGTGCAGAGAGCAAGAATGAGATACAGAAGCAATCATTCACTCTATGAATAAGACACAGGTGCAACACGGGGGTATTTTTACTCTTGAAACGCTTCACCTACCCAGCAGGCTACCTGGAGTCTACCTGGAGGGTATTCCGAAGAACAACGCCCCCGCGGCCCGGTCCACGACCAGGCCTCCCAGTGGATCAGGGCTTGATCAACCAGGCTGTTACTGCTGGCCGCACGTAGTCTTCCTAGGCTTCGTAGGCTACGTAGGCTTCGTCACTAAAATATAGACCGAGGAACTGATCACCTCAAAATTACCTCTCCACATCTACCATCTTCAGTTTTATACTCGCCTGTATGTGACGAAAGAAGCCGCTGTGTAGGTGAAACGTTTCAATAGTAATGACACGTAAGTGTCGTACATGTGTCAAACTTATCTACTTGTTATAAATGGTATATAATATCGACAAGATATAGTAATTTCATGGATACAGCAGCGTGATGCCGTCAGTACTGAAGACAAGAAACAGGTGTAGGACAAACTTTTACTGTAACGACGTTCAGCTTTACGTGGAACTTTATGAATTCAATACTTAATGAGTTAATAAAGTTCTACAAAGAACGAAACATTGGCAGGATGAAAGGTTGTTGTGCGACAGTGTGATTTTATTCTGTTCTGGCCTCATAAGCAGAGTATATGAAGGCAAGGAACTCTTTCTCAATCACAAAACCAACTCTTAAAAACTGGGGCTCTATGACAACAAAAACTTCGCATAAAAACTCTCAGATTTTTTTAAATAAAGGTTGAAACATGACGTGTCAAAAATAAAAGAGAACTCTCTTGTTGTCACCAGTAGTGACGGTAAGTACATAATGTCTAGTAGTATAGCATTCTACAATATTTTGTTCTCGTTGCACTATTATGTACAATCCCTCTTTCCCTGTCTGTCTGTCTCTCTCTCTCTCTCTCTCTCTTTTGCTCTCACGACAATATCACATTTAGTCTCGTTATGTACACTCATGCCTAAATAATACAATTAATTTATTAAGTCACTACCAAAAAACACGAGGGTGGTTACCAAGGCGACTGTTGCTAACACCGCTGCCCTTTTGTTAAAAGCGCTTTTTTTCTGTGTGTGTGTATGATTTAGTTACAGTCTGTCAAAGACATTGTCGACAGACGCTTGACGAGCACCCAACCTAATAGAACACCAGCACAAGATCAGGAATTGCATAGCACAGAGGAACTTCTTACCCAAATTTCAAGCTTTGTGCAAGTCACCTACTTTAACACCTGTCATTACACTCACTCACTCCCTGCAGTGTCTTCCCATGCGCTGATCTGACGCTTCATGCTCACCTGCACGGCTGAGAGACGCAACCTTCCTATAGATTCACGTTCTCCTTTCGTTTGTGTATGTGCTGAAGAGAACCCCAACAGGGGGTCGAAATATACTGATAAATTTTGGGAGTTTCTGTCTCCATGTGGGTTATTATTGAGCACTGACAAGTGTTCATTATATAATGCTTAACAATTCGTAAACGGGCGATATTATTTACAAACATTATATCTCAGTCTATATCAGGATCCTGCTGTGGACTGAGTGATAATGTTTGTAAATAATGTCGCTTGTTTGTAAACTGTTAAGTATTTCAAAATCTTTTTCGAAGTTCACTGCATGTGGCAGGAGTTGATGAAATAACTTATCACTAGCCTGGTGTCTCGGGTATGGGAGTGACTGTGCACTTTCGGCTAAGCGCCCATACTTACCTGGGATCTGGCTGAGTGGCGAAAGTACTGTGTACCTTGATACAGAGTGTGCAGGTTCGAATTCTGCTCTGGACTGGGAGATAATGTTTGTATAATGCTTAAACAAGAATATATTAGCTGTTGATTGTTCGGGATGGGAAGGGAGGGGAGGGGGGAGGAGTTCATCGCTTCTCGCAGTACGGTCCCAGACCAGGTATCTTGCTGGATGATTTCATTAGTCAGACTGTTGTTAGCAGAACGTAATCCAACTAAACGTAGGCAATAAAGCCGAGCTTATCAGGAGCAGCTTCAAGGTACTTTGGTTCCCTCATGACTGGAAGAGAGTTCTTGGTAATTTTGTCTTATACTTGAATGAGTTAGTTCTTTTCGTACCTATTACATCGTACGGATTGATTTAAGTGTGTAAATTTGAAACCACTCCCTTTCCAGGTATAAATTATGATGCACTTCCAGATTTATACTCATCAATTTGTGTTTGCGGGATCAAATTTCTACTGTCCCGGCTCTTGAAACTACTTTTGAAAGGTGTTATTGTTCCTGACCTCGTGACACTTGTTATACGAAATGTTATCAAAAAGTTCCTGGACTGCAGCGCACAAAATATCTAGGCTTACCTAATCACCTAATTGAAGCTGTTTCCCTCGAACTTTCATTTCTGGAACTCTTTCCCAACAAAGTCTAGCGCCTCGCGTCTCCTTTGTTTCTGCTTGACTCTCCTCCACGTCTTGAAGACGCTACCCCTTTAGTGCCATTTTATTTTTTTAGGAAGAGAAAGCAGTCACAGGGAGGTAGATCTGGGCAACAGGGAGGGTAGGAGACTACTGAAATGTTGTTGCTGGCCACTTCAGGGAGTCAATGGGCGACCATACAAACCACCACTCCAGTGAACCAACAAACACACAAACCATCACTCCAGTGAATTAACAAACACAAACTACTACTCCGGTGAACCAACACACAAACCAGACACAATTCGCTATAACCAATACAACAGCAGCGATGCATAAAGTAAACTGCAGACAATTATGTGGAGCAAGACTAATTATTCAATCACCTCTAATCCTGCTTGTTAAACTGTTACGTGGTGGTAAGTAGTCCTTGAAGAGCCCAAGTGGTCCTAAAATAAAGCCAGAGGAACCCAAGTGATCTTTCAGGAATCTAAGAGTCCAAGTGGTCCTTCAACCGAAATGGGTTGAAGGAGCACTTGGACTCCTTAGATTCCACCTCACTCCAGGTGGTTCTTCAACGCAAATGGGCTAAAGGACCACCTGGACTTGAGTGGTCCTTGAGGACTCGAAGTGGTCCATAAGAAAACTCAGTGCTCCTTGATGAATCACAATGGTCCTCACGGAACTTCAGTGATCCTTGAGGGACCCAAGTGCTTCATAAGGAACCTCAGTATGCCCTGAGAAGTAAATTGGTCCTCAAGAAATCCAGGTGGTTCTTAAAAATCCAAATGGTTCTTGAATCACTCAAGTGGTCCTCAAGAAATTTAAATGGTCATTAAGGCACCCCACTGGTCCTTGATTAATTTAAATGGCCTTTGAGGATTCCTGGTCCTTAATAAACCCAAATGGTCTTTGATGTACTCCAGTGGAGACAAGATTAATAATTAAAAGTGGAATGAAAATAGCCTCACATACTTACAGTAAATAAAGTGGCAAACCTTCAAATAGGCTTGGCAATCTCTCAGATAGGCTTGGCAAATCCTCAAATAGCTAACTCGTTATACGGACATGATAAACCCTGAATCAGGCTTGGCAACCTCTCCCAAAAAAAGGTTTGATACGTGTATCACATCTGCCAGTGTCTTCAAAAACTACTACAGACGAATGGCCAACAATGAAACATACTAAGTAACGTTTGTTGAAAAAATATAAAGTTTTATTTATTATGTCAGGAAAGAACAAATTATCCCAATTATTTTGACTCGTTGCAGGTGCTGCTTCACTGCCCATGCGAAATACATTAACTAAATAAATAAGCAGAAAACTGGTTGATCAGGTAGACACCCCGTAGGAAGACAAAAGGCCACAGACCTTCGGACTCTGACCTCTGTGTTGCAGGTCTTCTACCACGATGATTAGGGAAACTTAGACCAGGCTCAAAGGCTCGGAGAACCCTCGAAACCTGTATCAGATGTCACAATGTTATTATACATTACAACACTTGGCTAAATGAATACACACAAAAAAGAACGAAAGTCTTTATTGCAACGTTTCGCTCAACTGTATAATGTTCACCCTGAGAGAAATATTTTTTAATAATAAAGGTTTAACCTTTTTTTGTTGTTTTTATAACCACCTGTCAGCTCGCGGCAGCCTCAAAACATGACTGTTAACCAATGAAGAGTTTCTGGAACCTTCCAAAAACCGCATAATAAGCCACAATTCAACACCTGTAAACCACAGCTGAAAACCAATACTAAAATAATTCTCCTCTTGAAGAGTGGCGAGGCAGGCAACCCGCGATTCCATGTTTATTATGGTTAAACATTTTTGCTTGTGCAGCTCAGTAATTAGCGCTTGATGGAGGGAGCAGCGCCTCCCTCCAGGACCTGAGGCAGGCGCAGTGGGAGGCACTGCAGGAGGGGCACTCGTAACTAACTACACCAAGCTCCTATTGGCATGTGGCTAAAGCACGCAGGTAAAACTAATTGGCAGTAGACTGCATGAAGCAGGTGAATATGATAGGCATGCAAGTGGAACTAAAATATTATCACGAAACTATCAACTGAGGTCCTGGACCCTTCAAGGAATCAACGCTCAGGGACACCACGGAGGGCTAAGAAATTTTGGAAAATTTGTAAGAAGTTTTGAGAATTTAAAAGTATAATAAATGAGGCGCTGAAAATAAATAGCTCAAAAAAAAAGAAAACTCTAATTTTAAGTAGATTAACTTCAAAGTTTTATTTCTTTTTCGTAAAGGCGAGAGCAAACAACACTGCTGCCTCAGAGACGGCAATGCTCATTGGCATACTCGTATGGGGGTGTGGACGCGATCGTGTATCCCACTGGCTACTCAAAAAGATCATATTCGTCCATTTCATGACTCACGAAATCGTATGACACGATTGCAAACAAATCATACCACGGACGGGGATAGAACCCGCGATCAGAGTCTCAAAACTCTGGAGTTTTGAGACTCTCTGATAACGGGTTCTATCCCCGTCCGTGGTATGGTTCGTCCATTTCATTTTATCACTAGTTGTCGTTTTGTCGTTCGATGAGAAGCTACTGATACTGAAACAATGGAATTTCACAATGAAGTAAAGGCGAACAAGACACAATTAGCATACATGATGATTTTTCCATTCTCGTTTTTCATCGTCTCATTAACAGTAATTAATTTGGTTTGGTAGGAAAAAAATTTCTCAGTGTCAGTTTTTTTAATGACGAGACTGTCTTCATACATTAAATGGTAGTCGCTGAATAGAACTGAAAGATGGTGTGTGTGTGTGTGTGTGTGTGTGTGTGTACTCACCTAATTGTACTCACCTAATTGTGGTTGCAGGGGTCGAGACTCAGCTCCTGGCCCCGCCTCTTCACTGATCGCTACTAGGTCCTCTCTCTCTCTGCTTCCTGAGCTGTATCATACCTCTTCATAAAACTATGTATGGTTCCTGCCTCCACGACTTCACTTGCTAGGCTATTCCACTTCCTGACAACTCTATGACTGAAGAAATACTTCCTAACGTCCCTGTGACTCGTCTGAGTCTTCAGCTTCCAGTTGTGACCCCTTGTCCCTGTGTCCCCTCTCTGGGATCTAATAGTGAGGTGCTGGCCAGACCCCTTATATAGCTTCCTTGGATGCTTTACTTTCATAGTTCCTTGATAATGTGAGTAGTCACGAAAGCGCTTGGAATTTCTCTATTCTTTCAGAGTGGCTGTTTTGCATATTCTGAAATCACCTGTTTACTGTGATCTTATTGCATATATATATATATATATATATATATATATATATATATATATATATATATATATATATATATATATATATATATATATATATATATATATATATATATATATATATATATATATATATATATATATATATATATATTTATATATATATATATATGTCGTGCCGAATAGGCAGAACTTGCGATCTTGGCTTAAATAGCAACGCTCATCTTGCCATATAGGACAAGAGAAAATTTGTGTATGCAATAATTTCGCCAAAATCATTCTGAACCTAACGAAAAAAATATATTTCACTGTGTTTGTTTAGTATTAAATTATTGTAAACAAATCTAAAATATATTTAGTTGGGTTAGGCTAAAAAAAAATGTTATAATAAGGTTAGGTAAGTTTTCTAAGTTCCTTTTGGTGCAAAATTATAAATTTTTACATCAACATTAATGAAAAAAATATATCTTTAAACGTACAAGAGAAAAATTTTACAAAGGATTTAATTTTAAATGAGTTCTTCCTAATTGACCAGTTTTACATATTCGGCACGACATATATATATATATATATATATATATATATATATATATATATATATATATATATATATATATATATATATATATATATATATATATAATGTGTCGTGCTGATTAAGCCGAACTCGCCGGTTCGGCAAGGGTTGTTCTCTGCCGATTTAGCAGAATGAATTTTTTTTTTCAATAAATCATCGGAAATCAATCTGGACATAACGAATAAAATGTTTATCATTGATTTTTAAGTAATATTACATAAATCTAAACTGACCTATGCTATACATAGCAGAATTTAACTAAAAAAAAATTAAGCCAGTTTAAGTTAGGTTTGGTCCAACAATAAAACATTTTATATCATTGTCAATGAAAAAATATATCTATCAAACAGTAAAAAAAAAAATCTGTCTCTGTCTGCCTGACCTCTTAAGTGACCTCACGTATTCTACTCGGTTGCGGTCAAGGGTCACAAGCTAGTTTGGGTGTCACAAACATGAGCTGTGGCGTCACCTTCACCTAACCGAAAACACCTGATCCTGGTCTACCTTTAGTCGATTCTGGAGGTCATCGCCCTACGGCTCTTTCCAACAAACATAGAATACAACCTTGTTCATATTTGCTAATATACAGGGCCTTAGGCCATCTACCAACAAGAAAATACCTTTTATCAGTGGACTTCTAGAGGAGTCTAACGCAATGTTTGCAGCCTTCACAGAGACCCACACAAAAGATCACTTTGACAGTGAAATATGGATAAGTGGGTACAACCTTTTAGAACAGGCAACATATAAGTGAACAGTATTTAGATAAGGCTAAAGAGGTCTTTGTGGCATTTATGGATTTGGAAAAGGCGTATGACAGGGTGGATAGGGGGGCAATGTGGCAGATGTTGCAAGTGTATGGTGTAGGAGGTAGGTTACTGAAAGCAGTGAAGAGTTTTTACGAGGATAGTGAGGCTCAAGTTAGAGTATGTAGGAAAGAGGGAAATTTTTTCCCAGTAAAAGTAGACCTTAGACAAGGATGTGTGATGTCACCGTGCTTGTTTAATATATTTATAGATGGGGTTGTAAGAGAAGTAAATGCGAGGGTCTTGGCAAGAGGCGTGGAGTTAAAAGATAAAGAATCACACACAAAGTGGGAGTTGTCACAGCTGCTCTTTGCTGATGACACTGTGCTCTTGGGAGATTCTGAAGAGAAGTTGCAGAGATTGGTGGATGAATTTGGTAGGGTGTGCAAAAGAAGAAAATTAAAGGTAAATACAGGAAAGAGTAAGGTTATGAGGATAACAAAAAGATTAGGTGATGAAAGATTGAATATCAGATTGGAGGGAGAGAGTATGGAGGAGGTGAACGTATTCAGATATTTGGGAGTGGACGTGTCAGCGGATGGGTCTATGAAAGATGAGGTGAATCATAGAATTGATGAGGGAAAATGAGTGAGTGGTGCACTTAGGAGTCTGTGGAGACAAAGAACTTTGTCCTTGGAGGCAAAGAGGGGAATGTATGAAAGTATAGTTTTACCAACGCTCTTATATGGGTGTGAAGCGTGGGTGATGAATTTTGCAGCGAGGAGAAGGCTGGAGGCAGTGGAGATGTCATGTCTGAGGGCAATGTGTGGTGTGAATATAATGCAGAGAATTCGTAGTTTGGAAGTTAGGAGGAGGTGCGGGATTACCAAAACTGTTGTCCACAGGGCTGAGGAAGGGTTGTTGAGGTGGTTCGGACATGTAGAGAGAATGGAGCGAAACAGAATGACTTCAAGAGTGTATCAGTCTGTAGTGGAAGGAAGGCGGGGTAGGGGTCGGCCTAGGAAAGGTTGGAGGGAGGGGGTAAAGGAAGTTTTGTGTGCGAGGGGCTTGGACTTCCAGCAGGCATGCGTGAGCGTGTTTGATAGGAGTGAATGGAGACAAATGGTTTTTAATACTTGACGTGCTGTTGGAGTGTGAGCAAAGTAACATTTATGAAGGGATTCAGGGAAACCGGCAGGCCGGACTTGAGTCCTGGAGATGGGAAGTACAGTGCCTGCACTCTGAAAAAGGGGTGTTAATGTTGCAGTTTAAAAACTGTAGTGTAAAGCACCCTTCTGGCAAGACAGTGATGGAGTGAATAATGGTGAAAGTTTTTCTTTTTCGGGCCACCCTGCCTTGGTGGGAATCGGCCAGTGTGATAATAAAAATAATAATAACAAGGGGGGGAGGGGGGTTGGCCTGTATGTCAAAGAGTCCGTTATCTGCACGGAGTTGCTGAACACCACAAATGAGGTAGTTGAAGTTCTATCAATAAAGATCGAGAACCAAAACCTAGTCATTGTGGTTGTATACAAGCCACCAGATGCAACCTCACAACAGTTCAAGGAACAGCTACTGAAAATTGATTACTGTTTGGAAAACCTTCCAGCTCCATCCCCAAACATCTTACTGCTTGGTGATTTCAACCTAAGGCATACAAAATGGAAGAATGTAGCAAATAATGTTATAGCTGAAACAATCCCCGGAGGTAGCGCAGATGAAAGGTCACACACACATGAGCTACTAAGTCTCTGCGATAAACACACCTTAAGCCAGCAGATAGTGGAGCCAATAAGACTAGAAAACACACTTGACCTTATCTTCACAAATAATGAGGACCTGGTAAGAGACATAACAATATAAAAAACAACTAATTCCGATCACAATCTAATCGAAGTCCAGACTTACATGCATAGGGGTCCTGATCAGCAAAATGCATGTACCTGTGAAGATGTCTTCACAAAATACAACTTCAACAACAAGAACATCACCTGGTACCAGGTAAACCATGTCTTAAATGAAACATGTTGGGAAGATATCTTAAATAACATGGATCCTAACCAGTGCCTTGAAAGGATAAACTTCCTGGCAGCCGAAGCATGTTCTAGGCATATTCCCCTAAGAAAGAAGAAGAGCAGGAGTAAACTGGAGAAAGACGCTCCCTCTACAGAAGACAACGAAGAAACACTGAGCTCCTCAGGAACGCTAGAATATCTGATACACGGAAGGAGGTGCTGACCAGGGAAGTGGAAACTATCGAACTTAAGTTAAAGGACACTTACAGGAACCAGAAGAGACAGGAGGAGCTTAAAGCTATTAGTGAAATTGAAAGAAATTCGAAATATTTCTTTTCACATGCCAAAAACAAGTCAAATACCACATCTAGTATCGGACCCTTATTCAGACAGGATGGGACTTACACAGATGACAACAAGGAAATTAGTGAAATACTGAAATCCCAGTACGACTCTGTGTTTAGTGAGCCACTAATTAATCTGAGGATCGACGACCCAAATGATTTCTTCATGAATGAGTCTCAAAACTCCATAAATGTATGCCAGATTTCCGACATTACCCTAACTCCGATAGACTTTGAAAAAGCCATTGACAATATGCCCATGCATTCAGCCCCAGGCCCAGACTCGTGGAACTCTATGTTCATTAAGAACTGCAAAAAACCCTCTCACGTGCTGTAAGTATACTATGGAGAAGGAGCTTGGATATGGGTGAAATTCCAGTCACTTAAAACAACAGATATAGCCCCACTCCATAAAGGTGGCAGCAAAGCATTAGCTAAGAACTAAAGACCAATAGCTCTAACGTCTCACATCATAAAAATCTTTGAGTGCTAAGAAGCAGGATTGCAAACCACCTGAATTCCCAAAAACTGCACAATCCAAGGCAACATGGGTTCAGGGCAGGTCGCTCCTGCCTCTCACAACTACTGGATCACTATGATATGGCCTTGGATGCATTGGAAGAAAATCATAATGCAGATGTAATATACAAAGACTTTGCAAAAGCGTTTGACAAGTGCGATCACGGCGTAATAGGGCACAAAATACGTGCTAAAGGAATAACTGGCAAAGTGGGGAGATGGATCTTCAACTTCATAACCAATCGAACACAAAGAGGAGTGGTCAACAGAGTTAAATTGGAGGCTGCCATAGTGAAGAGCTCTGTTACACAAGGCACAGAACTCGTCCCCATCATGTTCCTCATCCTCATATCAGATACAGACAAAGATGTAACCCACAGCACCGTATCATCCTTTGCAGACGATACTAGGATCTGCATGAGGCTGTCATCTACTGAGGACACGGTTAACCTCCAAGAAGATATAAACAGTTTTCCAGTGGGCAACGGAAAACAATATTATGTTCAATGAGGACAAAATTCCAACTACTCCGTTATGGAAAACTGGAGGAGATAATAACTAGAACAGAGTATACTACAAACTCGGGCCATACAATAGAGCGGAAAAATAATATAAGGGACCTGGGAGTAGTAATGTCTGAGGATCTCACTTTCAAGGATCACAACAGTGCCACAATCACAAGTGCAAAGAAAATGATAGGATGGATAATGAGAACGTTCTAAACGAGAGATGCCAAGCCACTGATGATCCTTTTCAACTCACTTGTTCTCTCTAGGCTGGAATACTGCTGTACATTAACATCTCCGCTCAAAGCAGGTGAAATCGCAGATCTAGAGAGTGTACAGAGAACCTTTACTGCACGTATAAGTTCTGTCAAACACCTTAACTACTGGGAATGCTTGGAAACACTTGACTTGTATTCGTTGGAACGCAGGAGGGAGAGATGTATCATAATCTACACTTGGAAAATCCTGAAAGGAATGGTCCCAAATCTGCACACAGAAATCACTCCCTACGAAAGTAAAAGACTGGGCAGGCGATGCAAAATACCCCCAATTAAAAGTAGGGGCACCATTAGTACGCTAAGAGAAATCACCATAAGTGTCCGGGGCCCAAGACTGTTCAACAGCCTCCCACCAAGTATAAGGGTAATTACCAATAAACCCCTGGCTGCCTTCAAGAGAGAGCTGGACAGATACCTAAAGTCAGTGCCGGATCAGCCGGGCTGTGGTTCGTACGTTGGATTGCATGCGACCAGCAGTAACAGCCTGGTTGATCAGGCCCTGATCCACCGGGAGGCCTGGTCGTGGACCGGGCCGTGGGGGCGTTGATCCCCGGAATGACCTCCAGGTAGACTGGTATCCACACTGGTGAAACAGGGGACTAGAGAAGGCGGAAAAAGGGAGACGGGTTGTGGAGGGCTAGGTGTAAGTTTTTAACAAAATTGGATACATCTGCAGTGCCCACTTAACCACCTCCACTTAAGTGGCCATTTTAATACTGATACTTCTAAAACCCACTTAAGGTTTCTTCCCACACCTTGGTAACTTATCACTTAGTAGCCATTTAAATTCATTTTAGGGATTAAATTATTTGTATAACTAAGATGGGGGACTAGGGGAGGTGGGGAATGAGGAAGGGCACTAATGAAGGCTGAGGAAAAACATTCTAGGGAGGAGTGGGGAGTTGGGGAAGGGCATTAATGAAGGTTGAGGAAGGGAGCTAGTGACGAAGTATAAGTGAATGGAGGAAAAAATGGTCATTGGAAAATTAATAAGAGGGAGGCAGGGAATTGAGAAGAGGGAAGAAATGTTTTAAAGAGGAAGCAGAGTGGAGTGCGGTAAACAAAGGAGGTAATCAAATTTGATCCATGGTAAATGATGGGAGCTCTGACACAACTCCTTCAAGACATCCTTCTTGAAGGAGTTGTGTGGGTGCAACTCTGGGTAGAGTACAAAAATGTGCAAATATGCAATTTACAGAGGCGTGTATATTGCACAGGGCAAAGAGGGAGAAGAGGATGAGACCGTAAGTGCAAACAATACTAGGGAGAACACTGTTTACAGTTATCACCTAGCATATGAATCTGCTCCGTTTCTCACACATACTAAAGAACAATGTAACATACTTGACTAGCATTTTTTCCCAGGATGCTATCCATAACAGTCGCCTTACACATGGTACCAATTTATACTGCTAAGTGAGCAAGTGCGGCAGATGTAAGGATACTTGCCTACACATTTCACAGGGAACTTTCGGTTGTTTGCCGAACTGCTGTTATGGAAGTCGTCAGGAAATTCCCTAGCACGGGTCTTTGTCATTTGCTGACCTTCAGATGTGCTGTTGGTACTATGACGGAGCAGCTGTAAGAATCAAGCGCTTGCGTGCGGTGCCACACACGGTGATGTTTACTGAGACACATGTCAATGTCATGCCTGTTCTGTGTTCGCCCTTTGGGGCGCCAAGACACAGCGATGACTGGCTCACTGGTCGGACGCAGTGGTCTGAGTGGATGTGAGGCAAACTCTTTGACCGCTAAGCTTTGAATCTCCCATTGGAAAGATGAGGAAATGGTAAGGGAGAAAAATGCTGTTAGTTTATTCGTTAGATAAAAATGCCTGACAGGGACGGGTCTTTGGGATAGATAAGATTAGTTTAATGATGCCGTTGTCACTACAGCGGAGTCGCGGCAATATAATTTTACCTTTGATGAGTTCCGAGGTTATTTTTACTCGCAAAGCTCGGCCTTGGCCCAAGCTCTGTTCAACCGAGATGTTGCTGCTGATGGTCTACTGACCCACATATCCATCACAGCCTCACTGATTTGGCACCTGGTGAAGATACTCGCTCTATTTCCTCTTGAAGCCTTCTACACTTGTCACAGCAGTGTTTCTAACATATTCTGATAAGATGTTTAACAGTCTGGGGCTTTACTGGCGTTGTGCGGGCCGTAAACAATTTCTGTATTTGTTCCAGCTCTGATATTTCTTCTGTCCTGAACGGGGCCATTAACAATGAGCAGAGCACAAGCAATATTAAAAGTGTCACCATTCGTACTACTTCTCTTTTTTGTAAGCTTTCATTATCCATCCCATCATTTTCTTGGCTGTCGTTACATTGGTCTTGTGTTCTTTGAAGGGTCAGCTGACATAATTACTCCCACTGAACGTTATGCTGTTTTCCATTGCCCAATGGAAAACCCTGCAATTTTTCAGTGTCTTCTACCAATGTGACTATCATACTTATTTTAGTGTCATCTGCATATGTTGATACAAAACTTTGACGGGTGTCTTTATCTAGGTCAGTTATGAAGATAAGAAACAGCAGTGTTGAAAATTATATAAAATAATGACAAGTTGGGTATCTTTACTGTAGAAACGTTTCGCCTACACAGTAGGCTTTTTTTTCAGTCAAATACAGAGGCAGCAGGTCTAGTAGCGAAGAAAAGATGATTATAATGAGTCCATCAACCTTGGAGAAATAATATTTGAGGTGGCCAGTCCATCAGCCTGAAGAAGAGTTCAGCTCCATGGTCTGGAATGATATGAAGCTAAAACATGAGAATGGAGTCTTAAATACTGTCGAAGATAAGGTGGAAGATCTCGAAGATATTACAGAGGACGGGATTCACTAGTAGAAGCAAGAAGGCAAGAACTACGCAGTACTGCAGCAAGCCTACTGACCTTTGTTAGGCAGGTCCCTCTGGAATCCAACCCTTCTCACTCATAACCAGTAGTTAAGCGATGAATTTGAGAAAGATGTTCCCGTTTTCCAGGCACTGGTAAGGATTAAGGGTGATCATGACTGTTACCTAGGATATGTCTGATAGTTCTTGGTTAATCTTGTCCTAATCAATTTTATGGGTGTTGAGATGAAATTTACTGAACATCCCTTCTTGTACGTTATTGCTGGAATTTCCCACCCCTGAGTTTATTCTCGTTTGTACTCCTATGATGTTGTGGTCGGAATATACTGTTTTCGTGACTGCCTCTGATTAGTTTCTCGTTGTTTGTGAAGATTAAATTCATGTATTTTCATTTCTTGTTTGTGGGATCAGGTATCTGCCGGTTCAACGCAAACTTTTCACAAATCTTCATTAGTTCCCTCGTATGTACATGCTGAGCCAGGGTCCTTCCAGGAACTACTTCTGGTAAAATGTTGTGATAAGCCATCTTCCGTTTTACATTTGGGAGACTTAAGTCTTCAGGGAGGATAATATTTGGTGTGGGATTTTCTAGCCTTTCAAGACAACTGATCGTTGAATTTCTTAGCCTTCGCTGACGGTGGTTTATATACTAGGATAATTACTAAATTCATATTTTCTGCTTTAATAACTAGAACTTCTGTTGCATCATTCGATGAATTTAGTAATTCTGTGCAACAAAAAAGTAACTTTCACACAGAATCCTCCTCCCTGTGAACTATTAACTCTGTCACATCTATACATATTATAGTTTTTTAGCGTTATCTCACCGTCCAAAACATCCCTTGTATGTGTTTCTGTAAAAGTTCCAAACACTGGCATTCGCTTCTATGAGGAGCCCATTAATTTAACTTTGTCGTTTTTATTTGATTTCAAACCCTGAATGTTTGCAAAAAAAGAAAGCAGGATTTACCATTTGAGACGTTTTGGTTTGGTGTGTGTTTTGTTAGTACCAATTATAATGTGCTACTACACTGTATGGCCCCTGGTGTACATACTCCTGCTTTTTCCAGTACTGATTCTGCACTTGTCTGTAGTATATTCGACACTGCTGAGTATATGACTGACTTGGTTTGTCCTACTGTTGTGCACCTCTGTACCATCTGTAGTTCTTTCCGGTTTGTTCCCCTTTTTGGGTCTGTTCGTTTCTCGTCTGTCCGTTGCTCTTTCCGTCTAAAACAAGAATGCCGTTCATTTTTCATTCCCTTGCTTTCTCTGTAGCGCCGTGTTCCTTTCACGTGGTAGTCAGGACAGCTAAGGTCAAAACATTCTCTGAGCTGCGTTGAGGCTTTGCACATCTCTGGATGGAAACACCTATATTCCTTTTCAAAGCGATACTACTCCTTACGTATCATGTTTGAGCATTTTCTGGTGTACTGACACCAGCATTTTCTCTTATACAGGCACATCCCTTTAACACATTATTTCCAGATGTTGTGACTGCCTACATTTACTGAACTAAACTCATTATCGCTTTCTGTGAAGTGATCTGAATTCTCTTGTTTACCTTCTCCTGAGCACATTTCTCCAGGTTGTTGTTTCGTGTTTTCCTGCTATTGTTGTCTCTTCCTCCCTTGTATTTTTCTCACCGTGTAGTAACATTATATCCGTCTCCTTTTTCCTGTCCTGAGTATCTGTTTCCATCCTTATTTCAGCTGTGTTCCTTACTTTTATCTTCCCACTCTTAGCATATTTCTGGCAAACTCCTCAGGAAATTCCTTAAATTCTCTAGGTTTTCCATTTTCAATACTTCCCTTATACCTGTCCAGCATTCCATTTCTATGGGGCAAATCCAGAAACACCTGACAAGAAAGTCAGTGAGTCATTGGGGACTATCTTATTTCCAATGGGGTCTTTTAATTTTGTCTCCCAGGATGCGACTCGCACCAGTCGACTAACACCTAGGTACCTACTAATTGCTAAGTGAACAGGGACAGCAGGTATAAGAAAACATATCAAACATTTCCACCCGTGCCGGGGATCAAACCACGGACACTCAGTATGTGAGCTGAGTGCGTTATCAACGGAGCCACAGACCACACCCAGGGAGGGAGATGAGGGACTGGAAGGAGAAATGGAGGGAGGAAAGGAGAGAGAGAAGGAAGAATTATCAGACAGAAAACTGAGTATCACCGTAAGTCCATTGTAATTACTATAAATGACCATAGTAATTACCCTCACTCGATCCACGAGTTAATCACTGCATTAGCTCACTTATAACTTACTCAACAACTCTTCCTTCATCAAGCTATATAATATTAATGTTATTATGATAATACAATAATAAACAAGAAAGTTGGGGATCCAGAATAGAAGTGTTAAAACAGTCTAAAATCTTACCATTCATAACGAATTCACCTTAAGATCCTGCAACTCAATTACTACACTAAATTTATGGACCAATACGTAGATGGTATAAATCTTCGTAAATGATACGATAAGTTGTTTAAATAAACAGGTGAACAAATACTTGGACACGTTCATTTAGAAAACGTTCGGTCCTAAGAGGTCTTGATCACTCTTAATATACAAAGGGTAATAGTATATATATAAGCATATTTAGTACAAGTGAGGTTGAGATGGTATCGGGTAGCATGTGAGGTCATCTGGCGGTCGTATCATGAGATGGGCCGGGTTTATAATTTGGTCAACTACTAGGTGTGTCAGTGCTTTCGATACTTCATACCAGCTTCTTGATCCATGGTATAAGTGACAGTGATAAATCAGGCTACTAGGCATTTTTGACGTTTAAGGTCGGGTTCTGTTGAGTTGGAGTGCTATCGGGCAACCCTCCTCACGCAGACCCTGAAGATCAAGAAATTCTGCACACTCATTCCTAATACTTGCTACCCTGCTAAGATATTTTGACAATATCTTGATATTCTATCCCGGACGTTTTAATATCAAGGACCTCCTTAACAAAATCAACACAGTTTAACCATCTATAAAGTTTACTTTGGAACTCGAAAAAACAGAAAGACCCCCCCCCCCATCTGTTTTTTTACTTCCTCCTGTGCAGGTCTCCTAATAATGACTACCTTTCCTTCAAAGTAGATAAAAAACCCACCAACAAAGACGATATTATACTCTTATATTCACACCATGACTCTCGCATCAACTTCACTGGTTTCTTCTTGAGAACTATGCCCATCAAAGTCCATGTTTTCTTAAGGAGCAGTGTACCTAGATAGAGCAAACTTTCACATATCTTCACTTCTCTCTCCTCTTTCTTCATCTAAGGTTGCAGGTTCAAGACCCAAGCCATTCTTAACAAAAACCACGTGGAACATTCCACTAAGCAATTGTTAGTGCTCTAGTGCGTAGATGTTGCTAGGAACATCATTCTTTCTCTGCCAAGCGCTTACTAGAAGCAACATCAATGCAGAAATGCAGCCCTACACCCCTTCCACAGCAGGCGTCAATACTATCCCTTGTGGACACTGTAACAAGAACTATGTAGGGGAGACAGGCAGAAATCTATCCGCCTGTAACACACCAACAGCCTGATGAGCCAGACAGTAGTGCATACCATGACTGCTCGCTGATAGCACAACAGCCTGATCAGCCAGGCTGTGGTACCTGCGTTGGACTGCGTGCTGCTAGCACAAACCCGATCAGCATTGCTGTAGTGCCTACTTTGGACTGCGTTCTGCCAGCGCCAACAACCTAGTTGATCAGGTCACCGCTCCCGCCGCCTGGTATGAGACCAGGCGGTGACCCTAGAAATTAACTTGAGGTAAATTACAAGTAAACATGAGGTCTATAACACAGTAAGCTTCGTAATTTACAACATCATCGGAGCGCCTTGATTCTTGTGAAGGTCTTTTTTGATCCAGGTAAACGGAGCTCTCCTTCCCTTCCTTGGATCAAACAGTGCGGAATTCTCAGGCGTTGAATGACCCCTACAGGTTTAGCGATTCCCTATGAGTATTACCTGGAGTATAATAATATTTTTCGCAAATAAATACCCTCGTTTAGTGTGTGTACAATTTATCATGTGTACCGTATATATATATATATATTATATATATATATATATATATATATATATATTTTTTTTTTTATTATCACACTGGCCGATTCCCACCAAGGCAGGGTGGCCCGAAAAAGAAAAACTTTCACCATCATTCACTCCATCACTGTCTTGCCAGAAGGGTGCTTTACACTACAGTTTTTAAACTGCAACATTAACTCCTTCAGAGTGCAGGCACTGTACTTCCCATCTCCAGGACTCAAGTCCGGCCTGCCGGTTTCCCTGAATCCCTTCATAAATGTTACTTTGCTCACACTCCAACAGCACGTCAAGTATTAAAAACCATTTGTCTCCATTCACTCCTATCAAACACGCTCACGCATGCCTGCTGGAAGTCCAAGCCCCTCGCACACAAAACCTCCTTTACCCCCTCCCTCCAACCCTTCCTAGGCCGACCCCTACCCCGCCTTCCTTCCACTACAGACTGATACACTCTTGAAGTTATTCTGTTTCGCTCCATTCTCTCTACATGTCCGAACCACCTCAACAACCCTTCCTCAGCCCTCTGGACAACAGTTTTGGTAATACCGCACCTCCTCCTAACTT
This sequence comes from Cherax quadricarinatus, assembly GCF_038502225.1. Taxonomy (NCBI): domain Eukaryota; kingdom Metazoa; phylum Arthropoda; class Malacostraca; order Decapoda; family Parastacidae; genus Cherax; species Cherax quadricarinatus. The sequence continues at coordinate 9,008,079 of NC_091316.1, forward strand.
CCAAACTACGAATTCTCTGCATTATATTCACACCACACATTGCCCTCAGACATGACATCTCCACTGCCTCCAGCCTTCTCCTCGCTGCAACATTCATCACCCATGCTTCACACCCATATAAGAGCGTTGGTAAAACTATACTCTCATACATTCCCCTCTTTGCCTCCAAGGACAAAGATCTCTGTCTCCACAGACTCCTAAGTGCACCACTCACTCTTTTTCCCTCATCAATTCTATGATTCACCTCATCTTTCATAGACCCATCCGCTGACACGTCCACTCCCAAATATCTGAATACGTTCACCTCCTCCATACTCTCTCCCTCCAATCTGATATTCAATCTTTCATCACCTAATCTTTTTGTTATCCTCATAACCTTACTCTTTCCTGTATTCACCTTTAATTTTCTTCTTTTGCACACCCTACCAAATTCATCCACCAATCTCTGCAGCTTCTCTTCAGAATCTCCCAAGAGCACAGTGTCATCAGCAAAGAGCAGCTGTGACAACTCCCACCCTGTGTGTGATTCTTTATCTTTTAACTCCACGCCTCTTGCCAAGACCCTCGCATTTACTTCTCTTACAACCCCATCTATAAATATATTAAACAACCACGGTGACATCACACATCCTTGTCTAAGGCCTACTTTTACTGGGAAAAAATTTCCCTCTTTTCTACATACTCTAACTTGAGCCTCACTATCCTCGTAAAAACTCTTCACTGCTTTCAGTAACCTACACCATACACTTGCAACATCTGCCACATTGCCCCCCTATCCACCCTGTCATACGCCTTTTCCAAATCCATAAATGCCACAAAGACCTCTTTAGCCTTATCTAAATACTGTTCACTTATATGTTTCACTGTAAACACCTGGTCCACACACCCCCTACCTTTCCTAAAGCCTCCTTGTTCATCTGCTATCCTATTCTCCGTCTTACTCTTAATTCTTTCAATTATAACTCTACCATACACTTTACCAGGTACACTCAACAGACTTATCCCCCTATAATTTTTGCACTCTCTTTTATCCCCTTTGCCTTTATACAAAGGAACTATGCATGCTCTCTGCCAATCCCTAGGTACCTTACCCTCTTCCATACATTTATTAAATAATTGCACCAACCACTCCAAAACTATATCCCCACCTGCTTTTAACATTTCTATCTTTATCCCATCAATCCCGGCTGCCTTACCCCCTTTCATTTTACCTACTGCCTCACGAACTTCCCCCACACTCACAACTGGCTCTTCCTTACTCCTACAAGATGTTATTCCTCCTTGCCCTATACACGAAATCACAGCTTCCCTATCTTCATCAACATTTAACAATTCCTCAAAATATTCCCTCCATCTTCCCAATACCTCTAACTCTCCATTTAATAACTCTCCTCTCCTATTTTTAACTGACAAATCCATTTGTTCTCTAGGCTTCCTTAACTTGTTAATCTCACTCCAAAACTTTTTCTTATTTTCAACAAAATTTGTTGATAACAGCTCACCCACTCTCTCATTTGCTCTCTTTTTACATTGCTTCACCACTCTCTTAACCTCTCTCTTTTTCTCCATATACTCTTCCCTCCTTGCATCACTTCTACTTTGTAAAAACTTCTCATATGCTAACTTTTTCTCCCTTACTACTCTCTTTACATCATCATTCCACCAATCGCTCCTCTTCCCTCCTGCACCCACTTTCCTGTAACCACAAACTTCTGCTGAACACTCTAACACTACATTTTTAAACCTACCCCATACCTCTTCGACCCCATTGCCTATGCTCTCATTAGCCCATCTATCCTCCAATAGCTGTTTATATCTTACCCTAACTGCCTCCTCTTTTAGTTTATAAACCTTCACCTCTCTCTTCCCTGATGCTTCTATTCTCCTTGTATCCCATCTACCTTTTACTCTCAGTGTAGCTACAACTAGAAAGTGATCTGATATATCTGTGGCCCCTCGATAAACATGTACATCCTGAAGTCTACTCAACAGTCTTTTATCTACTAATACATAATCCAACAAACTACTGTCATTTCGCCCTACATCATATCGTGTATACTTATTTATCCTCTTTTTCTTAAAATATGTATTACCTATAACTAAACCCCTTTCTATACAAAGTTCAATCAAAGGGCTCCCATTATCATTTACACCTGGCACCCCAAACTTACCTACCACACCCTCTCTAAAAGTTTCTCCTACTTTAGCATTCAGGTCCCCTACCACAATTACTCTCTCACTTGGTTCAAAGGCTCCTATACATTCACTTAACATCTCCCAAAATCTCTCTCTCTCCTCTGCATTCCTCTCTTCTCCAGGTGCATACACGCTTATTATGACCCACTTCTCGCATCCAACCTTTACTTTAATCCACATAATTCTCGAATTTACACATTCATATTCTCTTTTCTCCTTCCATAACTGATCATTTAACATTACTGCTACCCCTTCCTTTGCTCTAACTCTCTCAGATACTCCAGATTTAATCCCATTTATTTCCCCCCACTGAAACTCTCCTACCCCCTTCAGCTTTGTTTCGCTTAGAGCCAGGACATCCAACTTCTTTTCATTCATAACATCAGCAATCATCTGTTTCTTGTCATCCGCACTACATCAACGCACATTTAAACAACCCAGTTTTATAAAGTTTTTCTTCTTCTCTTTTTTAGTAAATATATATATATATATATATATATATATATATATATATATATATATATATATATATATATATTATATATATATATATATATATATATATATATATATATATATATATATATATATATATATATATATATATATATATATATATATATATATATATATATATATATATATATATATATATATAAGTGCGAGTCTTTGCGTACATGTGTATATGCTTGAGTGCATGTTAGTTTAACTGGGTTTAAAGCCTATCGACTACACGAGGGTCGTATAAGGTGCATGTCACCTGTACACAACCATTCAAGCATAGTCAAATCCCTAAAATAGGGATTAAACTCTCAGTGTATATACACTGAGAGACATACATCATGCGTTGTATATTACATTGAATACTTATATCAGTGTGCGCATGCGTGTGTGTGCTCAATTATATGTGCTCGGTGTGAGCGTGCGCGCGCTGGCGAGGTCAAAAGTTGGAAGCTCCGGGTGACAGCAGTCACCTGGTTATTACACAGAGTCTGAGGACACACTGAATGCTGGGTTGATTACTAACCTCTTACAGAGGGTGTATCACGTCCCACTCACGCTCACAGTGCAAGGTTCAAGGTTTTAAGGTTATTTTCCAGGTACTAGGCAGCGAAGTGTTCTGGGTGGTGAGGGGTGTCCTGGGTGGTGACGGAGTGTCCTGGGTGGTAACGGGGGTGTCCTGGGTGGTGACGGAGTGTCCTGGGTGGTAACAGGGTGTCCTGGGTGGTGACGGATGTCCTGGGTGGTAACAGGGTGTCCTGGGTGGTGACGGATGTCCTGGGTGGTGAGGGGTGTTCTGGGTGGTGAATGGGTATCCTGGGTGGTGACGGACGTCCTGGGTGGTGAGGGGTGTCCTGGGTAGGTGTCTTGCCCTCCACACCAAATATCTGATGTAATTCAGATGAAGCTGTTAATTTCAAGTCCCCTGAGCTCAGGTTAACCTCCATCGTTCTTAAGCTGATAAACCTCACTCTTAAGGTAATACAGTCAGATAAAACTCACATCGCAGTTTCGTGTAGATTATGTCAGTTACTAAACTACAATGGAAATTGCCCAGGGGTTCACCGAAGCAAGCTTTCAAAATGGGGGGAAGGATGGATGAATGTGCTCCGTCTAGCATGGTCATGTGTGCCTGCTGCAGTGACTGTATTGTACTACATTCTTAGAGTATCTCACGTTTTCATAATAAATTAAACTTACGAACACATAATGTCTGAGCCTAGAGTTGACACTTGTACTTTTTGTACTAATCAGACAATACTGAGTGGTCAACACTGCTTCTGTGTAGTGTTTTAAAACACAACGTAACCTGCTGGGCTTCATTTAGTTCTGCTGCAGTAAAAAGACACTTTAATATTCCTTCATTACTAAATTAAAGATCTTTATCCTAGGACACCTCAAAGGGAATATTTAGATGCTCGTAAAAGACTCTTCGTTAAAGGACCAGAAGGTACCCTCCTCTTCTTGGGATTAAACCTGTTACTACTTAATTGCAAGCTTAGCGTTCCTCTATAATAATAACTTGAAAAAACAACAATCATAATTTGTTCTATTACTGACTTTAGTCACCTTCCTCAACTAACTGGTCAACTGATGTACTTGTTCAACCTTCTTACAAGGAATTTTTCTCTAATGCATTTGCTTATCAGGTATACATGTGTCGCGTCATGAACTACGGCTGATCGCGCGTAACAAGCACTAACAATCTGTCTGGTTAAACCGTCAACAAGAGAGAGCCTGTCACGAAGGTGATGGTCCCCGAAAGCCTCAAGAGTGGTGTCTCTCAGGATACTACTGTGGTGCACTACACCACCACGGTTTAGTGTCCCTCAGCAGCCTTTTCTCCCACCACCAGTGAGTGTAGAGAGACGTACCACGCCTTTTTTTAATTTCCTTTTTTTGTGATTAAGTTCCTTTTTTATAAATTTATGTAACCTAATTTATAACTCAAATTTCCTCAACCATACTTAAAGAAAGTAGTTTTCGCAGAGTTGCAGGAAGTTAAGGACTTGACGCTTGGAACGACGTAAGAAAATGCAGCAAAACGAAGATAAGTTGTTCTCAGGGTGCTTTCGCTGTATAGTCCTTGTGGCTTAGCGCTTCTTTTTGATTATAATAATAATCTCAGGGTGCTTCCACATTTCCACTTCTGCGGCCATCTTGACCTTTAACTGGAGTGAAAGGTTTCTAGGAATTCAAGACAAGATTCTAGATTTCCAGTTGCGCAAAAGAATTGATCTCCATTCCTATTTTTTTCAATAAGTGTCCCAGGTAAAATTACACGACTCAAGTGATTTACAATGAGAGTGATATTGTGCATACCTGTAACCGGTTTCTAGGGTTCTACCTTAGCAACCTGGTCTGTGGCAAGATTCCTTGCAGACTACCTGGTCAACCAGACTGTGGCTGCTTGCACCCCGCAGGGCTACACAGCCATCATAACCTGGCTGATCTGGCAGTAGTTCAGTATCCAATGGATAAATACTTGCTTCAAGTGCCGGATCAACCAGATTATGATGGCTATATAGTCCAACCGGGCGCTGGAGGGAGTCATGTACACTATTTTCATAATATATAAATCCCCGTTTAACCACACAGGCTACAAATATCCAACAGACAAGTGAATGCTATATGTCCACACCTATGAAAATAAACACAAGCTGCAGAAAAAGTTTTTAATTGAGAAAACATTTCGCTCAGTTTACGTGGAGTTTACCTGGAGAGAGTTCCGGGGGTCAACGCCCCCGCGGCTCGGTCTGTGACCAGGCCTCAGTATAGAGATAAAGTTGTACACAGAGCAAAAACATTGCCTCAAAGCTGGTACATGTCATCCAGCATCCCTCCCTTATCTAACTTGACATTCCTTTATCCTGTTAGACCGTACAACACAACACACACACGTCCACACTTCCTGTCCTTGTGACAAAACTCAGCCGACAGTAAAAACCAAATATCGCTCAATAAGTCGTAATGTCGGCTTAGGCACCAAAAAAAAAACAATGTCTATTTACCAATCAATAAGCGCAAAAAAGTGTAGTTCGCTTGTTATTCAGCCGCCAGAAACCGAGAGAAAAGTGCCACTGGAAATGCCAGTCATTTTGTCCTAATGGAAAATTCACCAATCACATAAAACAGCATTGACAATAATTAAATACTAAAATATAAAAGATACATGACATTCAACTAACCTTTCAAATAATAAGGGACAGAAATAAGAGAGAGAGAATTGCTGTGTCTCCCAATCAGCGGCCAGAATGAGAGCAATTACCCTCGCAGCTACCAATCAGGATTCAGAACGGGTAATTACATCCACGATCACCAATCAGGACACATAAAGAAAGCAATTACCTCCCCATCCACCAGCAAGAGTCTCTTCTCCTCGTCCCGATGAATTGCTCCCTCAAAGGGAATTATTAGTAGAGAAAAATTATTTATATTCATCCGTGGATAATTAAAAGCCTTCCTGCTGTTGTTTAGCCGATAATAGAAGCTGCAGAAGCCAAGTGGCTAAGTGGCTCTCTGAGAGAGAGAGAGAGAGAGAGAGAGAGAGAGAGAGAGAGAGAGAGAGAGAGAGAGAGAGAAAGGAGAGAGTTATGCTTGCAGGAATATAGTTAAGAAATCCCAGTTTATCATTTACCTCTCGCATACACTCTTCCTGTATATTGTAGCTGGACCATTGTCTATCGTGCCGATGTGTAAGATTTTACATGGGTGAAAATGGTGGTGTACCGTCTATAATTAACTAATACCTCCTACAATTAACCTTGTTAAACACTCTTTACTTCTTACTACATATTGCAATACATAAATTGTAGTATTTACCTATATACAGTTTTCTTTGGATTAATACTGAATTCTGTATACGTGTGTACAGCTGTGGAGGGAGTCTGGTGGTACCCGCCGTCCCTGGCTGGTGAGGTAAACTCAAGAGTGTATCGGCACCTGGTGTGGAAGGCACACCTCGCCGGGGATCTGAAGCTGTTACCCGATTCCTATGAAAATGTTTGGAGAAAATGGTATAAACACCGACATGATGAAAAAATAGACACAAATGCAGTATAATGCGATCCTTTATTGACAATGTTTCGCCCACAGTGGGATTTATCAAGTCACAAACATCCCTGTGACCTGATAAAGCCCACTGTGTGGGCGAAATGTTGTCAATAAAGGATCGCATCACTCTGCATTTGTGTCTACCTTTCCATGAAAAAATGTTTGTTGTAGCTGCCACTTAAGTTTTAGTATTATTGATAATAATTTTATTCTACTAATTAATCTATATAATATCATCATTTGGAGGTATTACTTACTGCCGTACATTTAACTTTCCATTTTCCGTTTTAATGCATTTTGGTTAAAACTTTAAATATCTGAATTTTACTAGCATTCTGTATTTATGATTTTTATTATATACCCCATATTATCATAATTATAGGCCTAATACACTACAGAACCCCTTAGTGTACAATATACACACAATGAAAGTTCATTGTGGTTCTTATTTTAGGGATTAAAGTATCCTTGATTGTTGGTGTATACCTGGAGGGTATTTCGAGGATCAAAGCCCCCGAAGCCCGATCCATGACCAGGCCTCGCGGTGGATCAGAGCCTGATCAACCAGGCTGTTACTGCTGGCCCCACGCAAACCTACGTACGAACCACAACACGGCCGGTCAGGTACTATACAGTTGACTTGCAGCCTTAACTGACCCTAATAAACCAATCAACCTAACATACAAACTTGCCAAAATTCTAGGATCTAACTTGATGGAAAGACAGGTGCAGAGCAAGCCTTTATTGTGAAAACATTTCTCTGCGTTTCGAGCAAAAACGTTGTTAATACTTTGGGCAGCACGTTGCTGTATCTATAACTAAAATCTTCTGATAAGGTAATACACTATAATGTTTCTTGTTCTCAGTGTTCCACTGAGAAACGAGAGACGTGACAGACCTATTTACAGAAACGTTGTGTTCACAAGTTCTAATTCTAAAATTGCTGTTCAGAATAAGTTTGTATGTACCTTCCGCTGCTAGTACTGCCGATCTTGTTACTGTTGTCTGCCCTATTATTATTATTATCTTAAAATAAAAATAATTATTACTTTTAGAAGAAATAGTAATTTGTTATTATATTCATCATCATCGATGTCATTATCAAAGTTTGTCACAAAGTGGTTGGAATAATTCTAAAATGAACTGTGAAAATATATTCTTCATGAGATGTGCTGTAGTCATCATTTTCTTAAACGTTTTACTCTAACTTTCTGTAATGTGCCACTTTAATTTTACTGAAATATGCTGCTGGTGCATTTGTTCAGTGAAGCATTCTGAGGCGCTCATCTTTAACACTTAGTTGAAAATGAAACTTAAAGTTTTGTGGAGAAAGCAGTGGCGGCTGTGGTGGTGTTAGTGGCGTTGGTGGCTGTAGTGGTGGTGACTGTAGTGGTGGAGGCTGCAGTGTAGTGGTGGAGGGTGCAGTGTGGTGGTGGTGGCTGTAGTGGTGGAGGCTGCAGTGTGTGTATGGTAGTGGTAGTGTAGTGGTGTTGGTTGCTATAATGGTTGCAGCTGCAGGGTCTGTAATGGTGGTAGTGGTTGAAATATGGAGAGAAGGGAGTGTCTGTTTTTCTACCTGTCTATAGGAGTCTGCTTACTAGCTCGCTCGCCTGCCTGCCTGCCTGCCTGCCTGCCTGCCTACCTGCCTGCCTGCCTGCCTGCCTGCCTGTCTGCCTGCCTGCCTGCCTGCCTGCCTGCCTGCCTGCCTGCCTGTCTGCCTGTCTGCCTGCCTGCCTGCCTGCCTGCCTGCCTGCCTGCCTGCCTGCCTGCCTGCCTGTCTGCCTGCCTGCCTGTCTGCCTGCCTGCCTGCCGACCTGTCAGCTAACCACTCTGTTTTCTGTTAAAGTTTACACTAATGGCACCTGTCCACTATACCTCTGTTTATATGTGCGTATCCGCTCACACGTACCTCTAGTTACATACACTGAAATTACTAGTTGCTTTCATGTCCTGATCTCTCACTACCTCAACAACATTCTTGACTTTGTAAATGTTATTAATCCCTCCTCAACAATGGCAAAAATAAGTTTTCCTAAAGATATGTTCACAAGGAAATTCACCTATACAATGGAGCGATAACTTCATTCCACCTTGTCTGAAGTTATCGCTCAATTCATCTATATTTCTTAACCCTGACCTTAAGTTTCTTCACCGGGAGTTTAATAAAAAAATTAAGTTTCCAACACTAAACCAAATATAGGGAAACACTGTAGTATATATGAATGCAGGTCACTGCCTGCATCTGTGATCAGACACTGAGAGATTAACAAAATGTTTTTGTGATTCTGACCAGTGATGTGAAACCGTACTCGATCCCGGAACTGCTGGATTATTATTGTTCTATTCCGTGGGGAAGTACTAAACCGGCAGAGGTCACTACACAAGTAACACAGTCACGGTATTGTACCTTTTTATTCCTTATGTTCCTCGTAGAGGTCATATAGCGCCTGGGGAATATAAGGGAAGGGTAGATGCAATTTCCTGAGTTAAAAGCCTTTCATCCACATGAAGGGTCGGACCAAGCAAATTTCTGTGAAGGGAACCTAAACCCGGATCTCTTTAGCTGTGGTTCCGGGTCACTAGTGACGATTAGATGCAAGACGGCACTAGTAACCATCTTAAAAACAATTTTTGAGCCTCCAATATGGAAAAAAATGCAAATTAGAACAACATACAACATAAACTCATACTATAAAACAAAAGGGAAATATCTTCAGTTTAACCATGATGGTAGACCTTTTAGTCCAAGAGTACAATAACATTACTATCATGACTCAAGAAATCGTAATGACACGATTGCAAATAAACCATACCCCCGGCCGGGATTGAACCCGCGGTCATAGAGTCTCAAAACTCCAGCCCGTCGCGTTAGCCACTAGACCAGCTAGCCGGAGTTTTGAGACTCTATGACCGCGGGTTCAATCCCGGCCGGGGGTATGGTTTAACATTACTATCATACTGCAAGAACATGGCAGGCTAGATAACAACACTGTTACTACATTAACGTTACTATCATACTACAAGAACAGGCCAAATAACAAAAGTGTCACTACAAGCGTACAATAACATTTACTATCACACTGCAATAATACATAGACGCTGAGTAACAATCTTTCCTGCAAGAGCTACCAAGTCAATGATACTCTTCAAGGCACTTGAACTACACTGACTGGACTATTTCTGTACACTAACAAACGCTTTTAAGACTGACAAAATTGTAAATCTGTAAATACATGTGTGTTATTTCACTTCTCCGCGATGTTACTCCAACACTGGTCAATGATGTGCAGGTACGTGTGTCTCTCATCAACCTGCTTCTTATCTCCATTAGCTTTTGTTACACAGTTAAGTGGAGGCTTTGTCCCAGAGCTCCAACATCTGGGGCAAATCTAATCTTGCTTGTTGTACCGTCGCTTGGATGTCTAATCTTATCTGTGAAGACAGCGCCAATGATGGCTATCTGCATCTGTGATGCATTTTGAAAGTGTGAAAAAAAAAGTGCTGAAGTCATTTCGAGTTTCTGTGATATTTTTATACAAAAAATATGCGTATTAAACAGCAAGGAGACAAATTACAATACTTCCTTTATTGTAAACAACGTTTCGATCAAGCGTCGTCTGAAGTAAATTCTTGCTCTGTATTAAGTGCCTTTATAACGTAGAGTTACTGCGACGTGACATACTTGTACTTTAGTATCACCTGTGCATTATTTTTACTAAACATTTTGACTCACTATTTGTTAATGGGTCCAAGAAGGACCATAATGTCATTTAATATTCATTTCTATCTTGTGGGTTAAGTGTGAATAGAGAACATGTTCTCACGAGCTATGTGACTCAAACCTGGACTGGTGATGCGGCAACGAAAGCGGACTCCTTACAAGGCTTCACAAGGTAGATAAAACAACCAAACAAGCTGGCAAACAACTAATAATTCGAATGAATGTTATGAAGCGGGGCCAGAAGCTGGAGCTCGACCCACACCAACAAGAATTCAGAGAGGAAACACAGGTGCGTCCATAAATATACAACCACACACTGATGGACGAACAAGATACACGCACATTAATAATGAGTATAATAATAAAATATCAATAAAAGCTGATTCAATCTCAGTGACATTTGTAACCACCAGAAAGTCACCGAGGCGCCGCATGCTGCAGCTGGACCGGCTGTCACCCTCACCAGCTCTCACTCTTAAAAAAAATAAATCATTATTATTCATGCATTACAATGTGAATTACGTTTTATAATGATCACTTACATGAAAAACCACCTAGTTATGCAATGTTTAAGAAAATTTGATACAAGAGCAGCAGTTATCTTATTCTATATTCAGGTTAGATTGTGGGAACATCCGTAGAATGTGTCTACCCTATTATATGTGATAGTTCCAATGTGGGAACATCCGCAGTGAGCTGCTTCCCTAGTATAAATGTGTTATAAGCGTGTGTACACCTGCTGTGTGGCAATCCTATTAAATATCAATTACACTATGAGAACATCCACAGCATGAAGCTACTTATCCTGTATTACACTATGGGAATACTCACTGGGCGGCTATCCGATTCCTTCTTTGATGCCGGTAATAGGCTCTTGATCCTAGGAACTTTAGTTACCCTCCCCTGCCTGGGATCAAACTTGATTAGCACGAATTTCCGAGGCGTCGTATGACACGTACTGATTTAGAGCTTCCCCACGAATATAACACTATGCTTGTATCTTACTCCATCACACAGGATGGGTTTAATATGTCCTACAATTGGCTCACGTGTCTTTTTAACCACTTTGTCGGTTTATACCACACAGAATGGGTTTCAAACATAAGGTGATGAGCTCTGGGCTCAGTAGCTATGACAGTATTCAAGGTTTGTTGTCAGCAGAGCTCCAGTTACAATGTCTTAAGCTCTACTATTTCTCAGGATGGTTGTCAGGCCTTGATCCACTTAGAGGCACTTGGAGGCCTGGTCCGGGACATGGCCTTCACCACTTGTACCGTCTTCCCCACCACTTACGCTGTCTTCCCCACCACCCATGCTGCCTTCCCCACCGCCGATGCTGTCTTCCCCTCCACCCATGCTGCCTTTCCCCAAGAGACAACTGGGAGGAATTCTGGTCAGTATTTAAGGCTGCTGTACAAGCGAGGAATGACCTAGCAGATATCACAAAATAATTTTATCTCAAAGGGCAGGTTAGAAGCAATGCTTATGCCCCGATTCAAGGGGCGTTGACCCCCGAAAACATCCTTCAGGATCCATCCCACACATACAGGAAATTTAAATTACACGTACACAAATACACACACACACACACACAAACACAGACGGAGTACAGTCTAGGGGCCAGAGACTACAAACCTCACTCAATGAAAAAGATCTTGGGGTGAGTATAACACCAGGCACATCTCCTGAGGCGCACATCAACCAAATAACTGCTGCAGCATGTGGGCGCCTAGCAAACCTAAGAACAGCATTCCGCCATCTTAATTAGGAATCGTTCAGGACCCTGTACACTGTGTACGTTAGGCTCATATTGGAGTATGCGGCACCGGTTTGGAACCCACACCTAGCCAAGCACGTAAAGAAACTAGAGAAAGTGCAAAGGTTTATAACAAAACTAGTCTCAGAGCTAAGGGGTGTATCCTACGAGGAGAGGTTAAGGAAAATCGACCTGGCGACACTGGAGGACAGGAGAGATAGTGGGGACATGATAACGACATATAAAATACTGAGAGGAATTGACAAGGTGGACAGAGACAGAATGTTCCAGAGATGGGACACAACAATAAGAGGACACAGTTGGAAGTTGAAGACTCAGATGAATCACAGGGATTTTAGGAAGTATTTCTTCAGTCACAGGGTAGTCAGGAAGTGGAATAGTTTGGGAAGCGATGTAGTGGAGGCAGGATCCATTCATAGCTTTAAGTAGAGGTATAATAATGCTCATGGTGCAGGGAGAGTGACCCAGCGGCCAGTGAAGAGGCGAGGCCAGGAGCTATGACTCGACCCCTGCAAACACAGCTAGGTGAGTGCGACTAGGTGAGTACACACACACACACACACACACACACACACACACACACACACACACACACACACACACACATACACACACGCACAGGCACACGCACACGAGCACACACACACACACGTCCTCATATACAACAGGCCTAGTGTCTAATCGACATGTGCCTAGGACAAAATGGTAACTAACTAACTAACTAACACATAAACACACACACACACACACACACATACACAAACTCATACACACACACGCACGCACACACATATATATATATATATATATATATATATATATATATATATATATATATATATATATATATATATATATATATATATATAGTGGTTGGTAGGAGAAAATTCTCAAACAGCTTCATGGAGAACCTTGAGTTTTCCCTGAAGCAAATTTATTCTTTTCTCTGAGGATGAGGGTCCCCAGGACAGTTCTAGAGGTGGTACCTCCCTATATTATATACATACATACATATATATATATATATATATATATATATATATATATATATATATATATATATATATATATATATATATATATATATATATATATATATATATATATATATATATATATATATATATATATATATATATATATATATATATATATATATATATATATATATATATATATTTATATATATATATATATATATATATATATATATATATATATATATATATATATATATACGTATAAATAATATATATATATATATATATATATATATATATATATATATATATATATATATTTATACGCGTATATATATATATATATATATATATATATATATATATATATATATATATATATATATATATATATATATATATATATATATATATGCAATAAGATCACAGTAAACAGGTGATTTTAGAATATGCAAAACAACTACTGTGAAAGAATAGAGAAATTCCAAGCGCATTCGTAACTACTCACATTATCAAGGAACAATGATTGTTCCTTGATAATGTGAGTATGCCGTGCCAAATGTGTAAAACTGGTCAATTAGCAAGAACTCATTTAAAATTAAGTCCTTCCTAAAATTTTCTCTTATACGTTTAAAGATATATATTTTTTCATTAATGTTAATGTAAAAATTTATAATTTTGCACCTAAAGGAACTTAGAAAACTTACCTAACCTTATTATAACAAGAGCAATTTATTTTAGCCTAACCCAACTAAATATATTTCAGATTTGTTTACAATAATTTAATACTAAACAAACACAGTGAAATATATTTTTTTCGTTAGGTTCAGAATGATTTTGGCGAAATTATTGCATACACAAATTTTCACTTGTCCTATATGGCAAGATGAGCGTTGCTATTTAAGCCAAGATCGCAAGTTCTGCCTATTCGGCACGACTGATGCGATGCTGATCCAATGATCCAATAGCTTCCTTTAAGACAGACGGTGAGACTACTAAGCTAAAATATGTACAGAGAACTTACACTGCCTTTCAACTGACCATCTACACTATTTGAAAAGCCTAAAATACATTCATCTGTATTCCTTGGAGCATAGGCGAGAAAGATACATAATAATTTACATTCGAAAAATCCTGGAATAAACCAAGAGAGAAGTCGTTGAGTGTCAGAGGTCCCCGACTCTTCAATGCCCTCTCTCCGTGCATAAGGGGAATCACCAACAAACCTCTGGCCGTCTGGGAACCGGAGAAGCTCCTCATCAGTCCCTGACTAGCCGGGCTGTAGTTCGTACGTTGTACTCCGTGCGGCTAACAGTAGCAGCCTGGTTGATCAGGAATCAGGCTGTGGGGGCGTTGACCCCCAGAAGTATCCTTCAGGTGCCAGGGAGGGCGGGGGAGCCTAAGGGAGGGGGGTCCCCTGGAAGAGCAGACCAGAGGAGTGAGGACTCAGCAGGGAGGGAGAACCAGGGGAGTGGGGAAACCAGCAGGGAGGGGGATCCAGGGAAGTGGGGAATCAGCAAGAAGGGGGATCCAGGGGAGGGAATACATGGGGAGCAGCCAAGAAGGCTGGACAAGGGAGGAGGGTGCCACCTGGTGGAAGGGTCAGAGGCAGGGGGAGCTACAAGGATGGGAGGTTGAGGTGGGGAGGGGAGTCGTGGCATCTCACGTACTACTGACGCTGGTTGTAAAGGGGAGAAAGTGGCCTTGTATCGAGCGTAGGCAGGGTAAATGTCGACAACCCTGCCTGGTGGTGGTGGTGGTGGTGGTGGTGGTGGTGGGGGTGGTGGTGGTGGTAGTGGTAGTGGTAGTGGTGGTGGTGGTGGTGGTGGTGGTGGTGTTGGCGGTGGCGGCGGCGGTGGTGGGGGTGGGGGTGATGGCGGTGGCGGTGGTGGTGGTGGTGGTGGTGGTGGTGGTGGTGGTGGTGGTGGTAATGGTGGCCTTGTATCGAGCGTAGGCAAGGTAAATATCGACAACCCTGCCTGGTGGTGGTGATGATGGCTACAGTGGATGACAGTGATAACAGTAGCAGTAATAGTAGTAGTGGCAATCGTATTAGTAGTGTTCTGAATTTTGGAGCATTTGACAATGCTCCAAAATTCAGAACTTTCATATTAAGAAAGTTGTGTATTTGAGATGCTTCAACAAGACGGTGTCTGTGAAGGTAGGCATTTTTGGCTGAGGACCAGTTAACACGATGATTGTAATTTCTAACATGGCAGAAAAGAGCATCCCTTATACACAATCTTCCTAATATGAATCTTAGTCCTGGCTTTGTCTCTGTAGATATCTTCCTTTCTCATTACATTGTCAAATGATCTAAATATAAGAACACTCGTGACTAGACCTGATCTTTATCTCTCCATTATCTCTCATTTTATTCTGCCATTGGCTGCCCTGCAGAGGCTCCCCTTTCTTCTGTTTTTTCCCCTCTTGTCCTTAGACTTTCTCCACTACTGCTACTACAACTACTTCTCTTTCGCTAACTCTTTACTCTCTTGAGTTTTGTGTCACTAACACTACTCCTTTTTTATTACCACCTCTGCCACTATTGCACTAACTACTACTACTACCACTACTATTTTTCTACTACCTCCTTTCGTTCTGGCACCGCATCCCCAGTATATATATATATATATATATATATATATATATATATATATATATATATATATATATATATATATATATATATATATATACTGTTATCCTCACATATATATACGAGGATAACAAAAATATTAGGTGATGAAAGATTGGATATCAGATTGGAGGGAGAGAGTATGGAGGAAGTGAATGTATTCAGATATTTGGGAGTGGACGTGTCAGCGGATGGGTCTATGAAGGATGAGGTGAATCACAGAATTGATGAGGGGAAAAGGGTGAGTGGTGCACTTAGGAGTCTGTGGAGACAAAGAACTTTGTCCTTGGAGGCAAAGAGGGAAATGTATGAGAGTATAGTTTTACCAACACTCTTATATGGGTGTGAAGCATGGGTGATGAATGTTGCAGCGAGGAGAAGGCTGGAGGCAGTGGAGATGTCATGTCTGAGGGCAATGTGTGGTGTGAATATAATGCAGAGAATTCGTAGTTTGGAAGTTAGGAGGAGGTGCGGGATTACCAAAACTGTTGTCCAGAGGGCTGAGGAAGGGTTGTTGAGGTGGTTCGGACATATAGAGAGAATGGAGCGAAACAGAATGACTTCAAGAGTGTATCAGTCTGTAGTGGAAGGAAGGCAGGGTAGGGGTCGGCCTAGGAAAGGTTGGAGGGAGGGGGTAAAGGAGGTTTTGTGTGCGAGGGGCTTGGACTTCCAGCAGGCGTGCGTGAGCGTGTTTGATAGGAATGAATGGAGACGAATGGTTTTTAATACTTGACGTGCTGTTGGAGTGTGAGCAAAGTAACATTTATGAAGGGGTTCAGGGAAACCGGCAGGCCGGACTTGAGTCCTGGAGATGGGAAGTACAGTGCCTGCACTCTGAAGGAGGGGTGTTAATGTTGCAGTTTAAAAACTGTAGTGTAAAGCACCCTTCTGGCAAGACAGTGATGGAGTGAATGATGGTGAAAGTTTTTCTTTTTCGGGCCACCCTGCCTTGGTGGGAATTGGCCAGTGTGATAATAAAAAAATAAAAATATATATATATATATATATATATATATATATATATATATATATATATATATATATATATATATATATATACATATATATATACTGGTTCCGTTCCCTCTGTGTTTGTGTGACTAATTAATAGTCCAAGTCGGATCGAAACATCGTCATAAGTTTCATTCTCTTATGTGCGGGTTATTTGTGAACTGTTCCAGTCACGGTATTGTGCCTTTAAAGACCCCAGGTAGGTAGACCTGTCACCCACTCATGTCTGCCGCTCGCCACACCTGCCACCCACCTCACCTGCCGCTTGCCACACCTGCCACCCACCTCACCTGCCGCCCGCCACACCTGCCACCCACCTCACCTGCCACTCGCCACACCTGCCACCCACCTCACCTGCCGCTCGCCACACCTGCCACCCACCTCACCTGCCACCCACCACACCTGCCTCTGGTCATTTAATGCCCTATGCAAGATTTAAATATTCAATGTAGGGCACACAAACTGTGTTAAAGCAAACTGATTCTCCCACATCTACCTGTAACACCAACTTTTTCTCCTCATATCTACCTGCTAATGCCATCAGTTTTTCCTAATATCTACTTGTTTCTCTCAAATCTACCCGTTTCTAACATCTTGTTTTTTCTCACATACACTTTCTTATCTCACATCTATCTGTTTCCTTCATCTTCCTATTTATCTTATATCTACCTGTTTATCTCGTCTACCTACACACAAACCCTCTCTTCCATCCTCTTCACCGCCTTCCTACTCCCTCCCTTTCTCCCTGTTCTCCCTCTTCTCTTTTTTCTGCCTCTTCTTTTTACTCCTCACCTTCCTCTTCTTACCCCCATTTCTTGGGCAGAATCACTTGTGTCACGAAGGCTCTTATCAAATAATAATACAAGTGCAATTATTAAATAGAAATAGGGCAGCACAGTGTACGTGATCACTGTACACACACACACACACACACACACACACACACACACACACACACACACACACACACACACACACACACACACACACACACACACACACACACACACACACACACACACACACACACACACCCACACACACATAGTATAGTAGGCAAAGTCATGGAGAAGATTATCAGAAGAGTGGTGGAACACCTAGAAAGGAATGATCTCCTCAACAGCAGCCATCATGGTTTCAGGGACGGGAAATCCTGAGTCACAAACCTACTGGAGTTCTATGACATGGTGACAGCAGTAAGACAAGAGAGAGAGGGGTGGGTGGATTGCATTTTCTTGGACTGCAAGGCGTTTGACACAGTTCCACACAAGAGATTAGTGCAAAAACTGGAGGACCAAGCAGGGATAATAGGGAAGGCACTACAATGGATCAGGGAATACTTGTGAGGAAGACAGCAGCGAGTCATGGTACGTGGCGAGGTGTCAGAGTGGGCACCTGTGACCAGCGAGGTCCCACAGGGGTCAGTCCTAGGACCAGTGCTGTTTCTGGTATTTGTGAACGACATGACGGAAGGAATAGACTCCGAAGTGTCCCTGTTTGCAGATGACGTGAAGTTGATGAGAAGAATTCATTCAATCAAAGACCAGGCAGAACCACAAAGGAATCTGGACAGGCTGCAGACCTGGTCCAGCAATTGGCTCCTGGAGTTCAACCCCACCAAGTGCAAAGTCATGAAGATTGGGGAAGGGCAAAGAAGACCGCAGACGGAGTACAGTCTAGGGGCCAGAGACTATAAACCTCACTCAAGGAAAAAGATCTTGGGGTGAGTATAACACCAGGCACATCTCCTGAAGCGCACATCAACCAAATAACGGCTGCAGCATATGGGCGCCTAGCAAACCTCAGAACAGCATTCCGACATCTTAATAAGGAATCGTTCAGGACCCTGTACACCGTGTACGTTAGGCTCATATTGGAGTATGCGGCACCAGTTTGGAACCCACACCTAGCAAAGCACGTAAAGAAACTAGAGAAAGTGCAAAGGTTTGCAAGAAGACTAGTTCCAGAGCTAAGAGGTATGTCCTACGAGGAGAAGTTAAGCGAAATCAACCTGACGACACTGGAGGACAGGAGAGATAGGGGGGACATGATAACGACATACAAAATACTGAGAGGAATTGACAAGGTGGACAAAGACAGGATGTTCCAGAGATGGGACCCAGCAACAAGGGGACACAGTTGGAAGTTGAAGATACAGATGAATCACGGGGATGTTAGGAAGTATTTCTTCAGCCACAGAGTAGTCAGGAAGTGGAATAGTTTGGGAAGCGATGTAGTGGAGGCAGGATCCATACATAGCTTTAAGCAGAGGTATGATAAAGCACACGCTTCAGGGAGAGTGACTTATTAGCGACCAGTGAAGAGGCGGGGCCAGGAGCTTGGACTCGACCCCTGCAACCTCAACTAGGTGAGTACACACACCTTGATCTGTACAGTATTTACTGTCTCATAATACAGGCAGCTACATGCGGTTTCACTTTCGGTAATATAAGCCAAAAATCTGAGAAAGATTCTGTAACCGACTCGGCGACACTTGCTGAGCAAAGAACTGAAAATCCCAAAGACAAATAAAAAAAAATCGGGGAAACTGGAGAGTGACGGACGCTGGATATGAAGCAAGACTGGAAAAGAAAGTTAAATGCACTCCGTGAAGAAATGAAGGAAAGGATAAAAAAAAAAGTATTGAAGGAAAGCAAGAAACAGAAGAAAATAGCAACTGCAGCTGACGAAAAGATCCCCAGTCTGAGAGAGGTTACGAGAAGCATGAAGGACGAACAAGAGGAAATGGGGGGAAGGGGAACAGAGGCAGCGATGATTATGCAAAATACATGAGAATAAATAGAAGGAACGGAAAGAGAGAGAGAAAAAAAGACCTCTGCAGAAACTCTCCCGGGAAACTGGGAGATAAAAGAAATGATAAGAGGAGCGACAAAGAGACTATTAATAACAGATAAGACACACTGGAAAAGAGAGTGAGAGTTAATGATCCACAATCATCGTGAGGCTGATGGTATGAGAGGTGAAGAGAGGTAGGTAGCGGGGAAACAAGAGACTACACTACTGAAATCACAACAGATACCGAATTACTGCAGGTGGAGGAGTTTGAGACTAATAGAAGGTAATCAAAGGGAATAACACATGAGACATGATAATGAGAGCGGAAACCAGCTCGGTGACACTGAAAGACATCGCCGCGTGCACCTGGACTGGGACAGAACAGGAGTTTAACCTTGGTAACTGATACCGACAAATTGGTTTAAAAAGACACGTGAGCAAACACTAAGGCATATTAGAAACCGTTTCGGTCCTGGGATCCTGAACACTTCTAACACACAAAGGTTGAAAATAGCAGCAAATGGAGATGTCACTCACATCCCATTTTCTGTCAATATATATTTTTTTTTATTTTCAACCTCTGTGTTAGAAATAATTAAGGTCCCAGAACCGAAACGTTTTCTAATATGTCCTAATGTTTGCTCACGTGTCTTTTTTAAACCATTAAAGGAGAGAGAACACCTGAAGGACTGAATAAAACACCGGAAGTAAGAGGAGAAGCGACAATACGAGCACAATTTCAGTCTCCAGGGTTACACTGCTCGACGCTCCCAACAAATCTAGCTCAAGCCTCAACTTCGCATTAAAGTACAATAGCACTTCGGAAAACTTAATTAATTGGTTGACGCTATTCTCATCACCCTAATCAGGTCTCCCAGCTCAGACAGGCAGATTTCATCACCGTCTGAAATAAATCCTTTATACTGGACTATGACCGGGAAACATAACGAGCTTTTGCTCCCATTATGTTATTATCATACAGGACAGGGTAAGAGCCCACTGCTGATGTATCCCGTTTTGCTAAATAAAAATAAAAACAATATTAAAAAAACTGACAACTTTACCTCCTGTCCTTCCTCTCCCACAACCCTTCCTTTTCCAGCATACTAAATTAACTCGCAAAATTAGTTCGTTACATGAACTCACGTACTAAGTGAACTCAAATACTTAATGGAATCATATATAAACCAATAAATGAAATGAACTCACACAAAAAATAGTATATGTTAAATTCCATAATCATATGAAGTGGCCTGTTGGACGTGTTGTCATGCGATCCATTACTACCAAGAGGTGAGGTTAGGTAAGGTTTGTCAGGAAACAGAATAAGTGTTTCCTGACGCGAGTCTTAGTTATATAATGACCAGCAGCCGGAGCTTTTGGTCATCTAATTGAGGCCTTCCGCTGGCTTACCGGTCCACCCCTTTAAAAATTATTATTATAATTATAACCATTAGATATTCCCAAGATGAATCTATAATCACTTACAAGAGACAAACACCACTGACAATATCTTTCATTTAAGAAGCTCTAACTGGATTACTAACTGTGGCAAGACTCACAAAAGTGATGTATCAAATTACATAAAAAATAAAGCTTTACAGAGGTATGAATGAAGCGTATTGGAAAATATTACAAGCAAGCTTTTACTGTCGCAATGTTTCAATCTGTGTAGAGCTTTATCAAGTCATGACATGATAAAGCTCTACGCAGAACGAAGCGTTGTTACAGTAAAAGATAGTTCTGTAACGTGAGTTTTTGCTTCACTATTGTCACGAATACACCATCTATTTTCATCAACATATTTCCAATTATTAAAGGTAAGATTTAAGATATTACCTACGTACTGTATACATAAATACCGCATGCATACACACATCGATGTACGTCAAGGAAAACCGACACGAGGCACAACACACACACACACACACACACACACACACACACACACACACACGCAGAGGTACGATAAAGCTCATGGTTCAGGGAGAGTGACCCAGTAGCGACCAGTGAAGAGGTGGGGCCAGGAGCTTGGACTCGACCCCTGCAACCTCAACTAGATGAGTACAACTAGGTGAGTACACACACACATACTGTACGTTAAACTATCTTGGTGTGTGCACTGTGCAGCACCAGTATGGGACCCGCACCTGAAAAAGCAAGTTAAGAAACTGGAGAGAGTGCAGAAGTATATAACAATTATTGTTTCTGAGCTAAGGAAAGGAAAGGCTAATGGAATTAGACCTAAGAAGAATAAGGGGAGACATGAGAACAACATACAAAATATGCAGAGGAATGGACACGATTGAGAGTTATAAGCTGTTTGAGAGACGTGAAACGGGATCTCGGGGACAACGCTGGAATTTAAGTCACAGATGAGCCACAGGGATGTTAGGAAGTACTTTTTTTCAGTCTCAGAGTGGTCGGAATGATGTTGGTGAGGAAGTGGTGGAGACAAACTTCATATACAGTTTTAAGAGGAAGTACGATAGGGCCCGCGAAGCTAAGAGGGAGTGAATCTGGAGAGTAGCAAGTTAAGTGGCAGGGCCAGGTTCTGAGAATCAACCCCCGCAACCACAAGCAGGTGAGTATATGCGCACACACACATACATATATCACATATACACTACATCACTCCACACACAGTGACAAGCGTTCAAAACAACTGGTATCTAAAACACATATATACACCTCCCCACAAAAAGTTAGTGTCTATCGACAAGTGCTTTTGAAAATTGGTATTATTATTATTATAATCGTAAAGCGCTAAACCCATAAGGGTAATACAGCGCTGCTTGACAACTGGTAACTATAACACAAACACTCACTCTGTCTCCCTCCCCCCAAAAGAGAGAGAGAGAAAAAAAAAAAAAAAAAAATAGGGAGGGACAAAGTATCTATCGACAAGTGCCTTTGATAACTGATAACTAAAACATACTTTCTCTCCCTCAAACAGGCAAAGTATTTATCGACAAGTGCTTTTGACACCTGGTAACTAAAACATACACACAAACACACACACACACGTAGATTGCGTTTTCCTAGACTGCAGGAAGGCCTTTGACACAGTTCCCCACAAGAGATTAGTGCAGAAGCTGGAGGATCAGGCACACGTAAAAGGAAGGGCACTGCAATGGATAAGGGAATACCTGACAAGGAGGCAGCAACGAGTCATGGTACGTGAAGAGGTATCACAGTGGGCGCCTGTTACGAGCGGGGTCCCACAGGGGTCAGTTCTAGGACCAGTGCTATTTTTGATATATGTGAACGACATGATGGAAGGAATAGACTCTGAAGTGTCCCTGTTCGCAGATGACGTGAAGTTGATGAGAAGAATTAAATCGGACGAGGATGAGGCAGGACTGCAAAGAGACCTGGAGAGGCTGGACATGTGGTCCAGTAACTGGCTTCTCGAATTCAATCCAGCCAAATGCAAAGTCATGAAGATTGGGGAGGGGCAAAGAAGACCGCAGACAGAGTATAGGCTAGGTGGACAAAGACTACAGACCTCACTCAGGGAGAAAGACCTTGGGGTGACCATAACACCGAGCACATCACCGGAGGCACACATCAACCAAATAACCGCTGCAGCATACGGGCGCCTGGCAAACCTGAGAATAGCGTTCCGATACCTTAATAAGGAATCGTTCAAGACACTGTACACTGTGTATGTTAGGCCCATACTGGAGTATGCAGCACCAGTCTGGAACCCACACCTGGTCAAGCACGTCAAGAAGTTAGAGAAAGTACAAAGGTTTGCAACAAGGCTAGTCCCAGAGCTCAAGGGAATGTCGTACGAGGAAAGGTTAAGGGAAATCGGACTGACGACACTGGAGGACAGAAGGGTCAGGGGAGACATGATAACGACATACAAGATACTGCGGGGAATAGACAAGGTGGACAGAGATAGGATGTTCCAGAGAGGGGACACAGGGACAAGGGGTCACAACTGGAAGCTGAAGACTCAGACGAGTCACAGGGACGTTAGGAAGTATTTCTTCAGTCATAGAGTTGTCAGCAAGTGGAATAGCCTAGCAAGTGAAGTAGTGGAGGCAGGAACCATACATAGTTTTAAGAAGAGGTATGACAAAGCTCAGGAAGCAGAGAGAGAGAGGATCCAGTAGCGATCAGTGAAGAGGCGGGGCCAGGAGCTGAGTCTCGACCCCTGCAGCCACAATTAGGTGAGTACAATTAGGTGAGTACACACACACACACACACACACACACACACACACACACACACACACACACAAATAAACAAGTCAAATGTCTACCGACAAGTGCTTTTTGACAACCTTCAACTGTCAAGTCTGTCTAAGCCTGATCCATGCACGACTCGCCCAGGAGGATCTCACACCTATCTGAACGTTGAAAATTGTACAACAGTTGGGTATCTTTACTGCTGAAACGTTTCGCCTGCTTGGTAGGCTTCTTCAGTCAAATACGGAGGCAGCAGGTGTATTAGTAAAATGAAGATGGTGTAATCAGCCCATCAACCTTGGAGAAATATTATTAGAGGTGGTCAGTTCCTCAGCCTGGAGAAGAGTTCAGCTCTAAAGAGCTGAACTCTTGGAGAAGACTTTTCAACAATAAAGACACCCTACTGTTGCACATGTATCTTAATACTCAAAATATCTGAATTTCTATTCACGTCGCTTTTTTTTAACGTTGATAGCCAATACAGTAGCTGTTGAGCCCCAGGACTGCCACACTAGAGACTAGCACAACACTAGCAGGTATAATAGCCAAACATGATGGATTCATTATTACTCCTATAATTTCAAGTGATCCCCATCACTGATAATTAGCAAAGTGTTTTATTAGCTTAACGAGCACTAAGTGATGTAACCTTATTTGGTGCTGTTTACATTAATATTTTATTGGCAGGTGCACTATTATTTTCTGGATAATTTAGCGAAAATATTTAACCCTTGGCTGGATAATATTAACTTAGTAACGCGAGCCAGCAACGTTACACAAGCGTTGTTGCGTCAGAGCAATCTCGTTAAGTCGTCTAGTAAAACATTCAACACCTTAACTAGTGCAACAAAATCAATAACGACAATAACCATAATTATACAGGTAAGGGGACCTTCCATGCTTAATTACGGGGAGGAGAAAGAGAACATACTCAGGTTAATGGGTCCAACATGAAGCAACCGCATCACCTACTGTACCTTTCTAAGGGGAGCTCTTTGATAGTGGTGAGGGGTTCTTGATTCAAGGAATTAGAAATACGCATCCCTTTCTTAGATTAAACCTGATTACCTCTCATTCCCCATATGCAGTATGGCCTACATAGGTTTAGTATCTCTCTATAAATATTTAATAACTAAATGTATTACGGTCGCTGCGCTATCCCAGAAAGTTATCTGACTATTGTAAAACCCCATTCCCCAGTACCTCAGTGAACACGACATGGTCGGACCAGCAGCAACAACCTGGTTGACCAGGCAAGCACCAGATTAGCCTGGCCTATGGCCGCGCTCCGGGAGCAGAAAAACTCTAGGAACTCATCAAAGGTAAAGGTAAAGGAATAGTGCATATTGCTACCTTTGTACCTCTGATGAGTTTCCAGAGTTTTTTTTTTTCACTCCCGGAGCCCGACCCTGGGTCAGGATGTCTAGTGCTTGCTGTTAATGAAGCCTACCAACACTAAAACTTTGAAGCCAATCAGAAAAGACATTCTCCAGGAACTGCTCTGAATCCAACGATTCATTAAAATTTCCAAGTTACACTCACCCAGTCTGAACTTACTGGGGGTGTCATCCTTCTTGTGGAATGCATCAGCGCTAATATTTTCTAGCTGATAAGACCAGGCATTCTTTACTTATTAAATGAAAGTAAAAATCATTATTTGATCAAACTGGCAAACTGGGACTTATGCAGCCCAGTAATAAAACGAACACTGCTTTGTGTTAAATTTGCCAGCACAAACTATCCGTAAGATACATCAGCTATTAAATAGTGAAGCCTTTCAGAAGAGATCAACTCAAATTTGTTGAACTTAATTTAGCTGGAATAAAAATTTCACACTATTTGTACACAAAACTGTCAGATGTGCACCTACACACCTACCACTGTGGAGAGTGACATTAAGTCACTCTCCACAGTGGTCGAATTAGGAGGCCCTCTTTAGAGCGTTGGAAGCCAAACAGGAGAGTGTTTTGAAAGCTACTGTAGCTATTCCAGGAATCTTGGAATGTGTTCTACGATTTTGGTCACAGGACACCTAGTATATTGCCCTAGTTACTGTATACCAATGTAGAAAATTTGAAACCAATCGATTAGCCTTTTCATGTTATGAGCGAAATAACGAAACTTTGGAAAAAGGAAAAAAAATTCTGGCAACCACCTTAAGGTACCTCGTTGAGGATACCTAATCACTGGCCTGTGTAAAAGGCTTCTCACGAAGGTACCTGGCACTTCAGATCTAAGCACCATCATAATCAGAGGCTTCTGAGAAAACAGGAAAAAGGAAATTATGGGAAAGAACGGAAAAAAATAGTTATAAGACGCAGTCTCCTCTCGATAGCGGCAGAGGGCCCTTTCACATATAAAAGATTCTCTCCAGAATTGAAAAGAGTGTCCCCAGAAGGGGTAGGGAAGCTCTTCACAAGCTAATTCAAGAGGTCCTCCGGAAGCATACGTCCCTCCCGAAGTAGAGGGCACCCTCAGAGGTGACATTATTCTAATCATAGGGAGCGTCAAACCCGTAGGGATAATACAGAGCTTAGGAGAATGGGAGGCATTAACGCTCGATCCAAAGACGGGATGGTTAAGTTCAGCTCCTTGTATCAAGATAACCCAGCGGCAAAAAATGGGCCCATTCAGAATTGAAAGGTGGGGGAAGGGGTCCCCCGAAACAGAAACCAAAGTTGGAGAGGGCTCTTACAAGGTTAATGGCTCTGCACACTTCAGTAGTCAAGAGTCACGAAGTCACACACCACCAAGACGACTCTGTTTGTATCCCTGCTGTCGGTGACCTCGTTGGACGCCTGCATACCTGACCTTGAACTATGTCAGAGGGGAAGAATGAACCCAACAGTGGCTCAAGATCACAACAAAAACTACACTAAATGGAGAAGCAGCAAAAACAGTAACACGATAAGCAGCATCCCCCCCCCCTTCCGTCAGAAACAGCAGCAGCACTGGTGGTAGACGGAGGCTCAAGATCACTTTGTAAGTGTAACAGTACTGAAAGAGGATAAACAACAGCACCATCATAGACAATAGCAGCAGACAACAGAAACCACTTTAGCAGCAGCAATAACAGAAGCAGTGGGGTAGATGACGGCTAAAGATCACAGCAAAAATAATAAAACCGAGAACTAGCAACCGGAGACACCAGAAAAATACCATTACCACCAGAAACAAACAACACGAAGAGCAACAGCAGTGGACGTAGAACACAGTTCAGATCACCGCAGAAACAACAGCAACGGAACTAACAATAAGCACAGAAACAGGACAACCACTAGCACCACGAGAGTAACAGAAGACACTACACCATTTTTTATTTACTTAAACTGGGCACATTAGAAATGTGCTGCTACCCTATTCTGCATGGTAGCCAGATTGTGGGAATAAAAGCTAGCTATTTTGTCTTGTCTTTTTCTATCACAGAGGTTAGATTTCAGAGTGCATGTACTGCAATCTTTCAGTCCGAGTTGGGAGACTTTAGTAGGGTAATGAGGATATCATTATTTCATTAAAGGTTCAACAGGTACGGGAGCTTCAAAGATTTCGTCCAACAGTGTTGAAGTTACTGTTACCTGAGAATTGTCATCTCTCTCTCTCGGGATGGTTTATCCCATACACATGAGAAATGGAATTTTCACGAAAACATCGTCATCAAGATATGGACATTAAAAATCTCGTATAAAGAAAGAGAAGAGAGGCAAAGAAAGACACCTTGATTATATATCTAAGAATATGTCCATACATCAATGTATGAACAATGCAAATTCATTGTTGCAATAGACTCTCGACATTCTAAAACTATCTTATATGCCTAAAAACACATGCACTAACCTAGCAAAAATCAGACTGGATATCATGAAACAAACTGTTTCACCTGTACTAAGAATCACCCACTAAATGTGGGAAAAGTTTTTCCTGACATTTGCAGGTGTGGACCTTTAACAGCGTCCTGATTTGTTTATTTTTTTGTTGACATCACCACCGTAGTATTACACTTTTCTCAATTCTTGCCATGAAAACACCATAACCATTGACATGTGTCTCTGTGTACTGTAACAAGGAGCCTAGTCCACTGTCGTTTGAGGACTGCCACGCGTCATCCCACTCATACCTCCTAAGCCCGGCCAGCCATGTACTGTTGATGCCACACAATGCCTATTATGCTTAGTCTAACCCCGGCTCTTTTTTCGTTTACTAAAACCTTTCCTCTCACCCTCACTTTTCTTCTCCTATCCCTACCCTCCCCTCACCACGTGTAGGTCCTTATCTATGAGTTAGCTAGTTGGAGTAAGTTGAGAAAGGCTAAAGGTGCATTACAGTACAATAATTTATCAGAGGCTAGGTTGCTAGACTAGTTTTGAAAAAAACTACCCACCTCGTTAATTCACAGTCGGCATATACCAATATAAATGCGCACATATATACTTAGATAAGCATACAAATAAACTACACCAGCAGGAGCAGCAGTGACGGGGGCGTCGACTGTGTAGTGAAGATTGCTCAACGCTAAAAATATCGCCTCGGTGGGCACCACATACGCCAGGCTGTGTTGACAAACACGCACCAGCACTAAGCTGACCTCCTACGAACTCAACTCACAACCAACATAGCCACTCTTGACGATATCCTCAAGGAGGAAGAAGAGAAAAGATTAATATAGATCGGAGGTAAATTAGGAGGGGTAAGATAGGCAGGGGTAAGCCAAGGGAGGGATATAGCTCACCACCCTGAAGCTATCCGGAATGTCAACTGCTCTATTTTTACAAAACCCGTTTTCTGTTGGGTCCAAATGACTTGTGTGGAGGGTGGAGGGGGTTGACGGCATGGCAGGCAGGGGCTGCTTGGGAGCTGGTGGAGGTGGTAGTGACAGTGGTGGTAGACAGCAATTAAAGAAGGGTTGGTAGCGGTAATAGTGATGGTGCTGTTACTGTTGGAGGTGATGGTGATGCTGCTGGTGAGGGCGTCGGCGGGTGGTCTACCTACCTGGAATCTACCTGGAGGGTATTCCGGGGATCAACGCCCCCGTGGCCTGGTCCACGTCCAGGCCTCCCGGTAGATCAGGGACTGATCAACCAGGCTGTTACTACTGGCCGCACGTAGTCCAACGTACGAACCACAGCCCGGCTGATCCAGCACAGACTTTAAGTATCTGTCCAGCTCCCTCTTGAAGGCAGCCAGGGGTCTATTGGTAACTCCCCTTATGCATGGTGGGAGACTGTTGAATAGTCTTGGGCCCCGGACACTTACTGTGTTTTCTCTTAGTGTACCAATGGCGCCCCTATATTTCATTGGGGGCATTTTGCACCGCCTGCCCAGTCTTTTACTTTCGAAGGGAGTGATTTCTGTGTGCAGATTCGGGACTATTCCTTTTAGGATTTTCCAAGTGTAAATTATGATGTAACTCTCTCTCCTGCGTCTCAACGAGTACAAGTCAAGTGCTTCCAAGCTTTCCCAGTAGTTGAGGTGTTTGATGGAACTTACATGTGCAGTAAAGGTTCTCTATACTCTCTCCAGATCTGCAATTTCACCTGCTTTGAA
This sequence comes from Cherax quadricarinatus, assembly GCF_038502225.1. Taxonomy (NCBI): domain Eukaryota; kingdom Metazoa; phylum Arthropoda; class Malacostraca; order Decapoda; family Parastacidae; genus Cherax; species Cherax quadricarinatus. The sequence goes on from NC_091316.1 coordinate 9,037,493, forward strand.
CGGAGATGTTAATTTACTGCAATATTCCAGCCTAGAGAGAACAAGTGATTTGAAAATGATGGTGGCAGTGTTACTTTTAAATTAAAACAAAATTAAGTTCGTGACAAGTGTACTGCTGCACTGATCTCTTATGACAATTACATTGTAGTAACCAAAAAATAGCTGTTACCCCTGTCATATTTCATTACACAGAATGAGTTTCATACGTCATATAGTGAAATATGTCAGCCTGACTTGGTAAACTTCAGTAGTGTGATGAGGATATACTATTAATATAAGCTCATCAGCTAGAAACTCCTTCAAAAATTTAGTTCCAGCGACTGGAGCCATTATTACCTGGCAGCTGCAATATCGCAGGATAGCCTTTCACCTTATACATAGGGGAAACAGAAATTGTGAAGATACGTTACAAAACTACATTAAGACTCGACCCCTGCAACTACATATATAGGTGAGTACACACACACACACACACACATACACAACAGGCCAAGTGTCTAATCGACATGTACCTATGACAAAATGGTAACTAACACGTGACAAGGATAAGGGGTGATCGAAAGGGACGGAATAATTTTTTGGTATTTATCAAAATAATATACACTTCTAGTGTGTTGCTACCCTATTCTATGTGACAGTTACAATGTAGGAACACTTGCACTGTTGCTACCCTATTCTGTGTGACAGTTACAATGTGGAAACACTAGCAGTGTTGCTACCCTAATCTGTAACTCTGTGGGAAGACAACATTAGCAACAAGAGTTGACAGCTGGTTGTGAGGAAAGGGGTATTGTGTAGGGATGAGATGGTTGAGAGAGGGGAAGAGGCGGAGGGGAGAGTGGAGGAGGGGAGAGTGGAGGAGGGGGAGTTGAGGAAAGGAGAGGGGGAGTCGGGGAAGGGAGAGTGGGGGAGATGAGGATCAGATAGTGACACGGGAACCAGAAATTGGTAAGGAGCTGGTGTTCATTGACGAGCACGAGCATTAGGGGGAGAAGGAGGGGGAAAGGAGGGAGAGAGAAATGGAGACTGCAAATGAGGGGAAGGTGGTGGCAGAGGAGACACAGGAGGGAAGGAGAAGTAGGAAGAGAGAGGAAGCAGGAGAGGGAGCAGGAAGAGAGAGGGTAGCAGGACGGAGGAGAAGGATAACGGGAGGTGCAGCCCATCAAAAAATTATTATACACATGTACACATGGGGAGCGCAAAACACGTAAGGTGTAAAATAACGCCTTTGAGAATGTGCAGTAATCAGCTCTGATTCGAGGAAGGGATGGGGAGTAACTCCAATTCTCGGATCAAGAGCCCTTCACCAGCACCAAGGCACCATGAAGAGTTGAGTACTACAAGTGAAGACCAAGCACTGACTTCGCCGTTTAAGGCATCTGAGATGCCGAGGCAAGTCACTCACCTGGTACCAACTGCTTGAGTATTTTCCCAGTATCTTGGCCACTTGACCAGCGTCAACACTTACCACCATGATTGATCACACCATCAACCAGGAGGACTGGTCTCTGAGCAACCCACGGGCAGCCCTTGACCCCAAATATGGACATGTGGGCTAAAGGTAGAATATCTCTCAAAACAACTTCGTCAGCATCATACTTCAGCAGATGCCTAATGAATTATGACTAATTTATTTCATGATTTGTAAAACATGCACACATTTTTATTAGGACCGTGTAGGTTTGAAATGCTGAAAATAATACATATTATTATTATTATTATTATTATTATTATTATTATTATTGACAATATTATTAACATTATCACTATAAACTACATGCACTTCCCCAGAATACTCGCAATAACCCCCAGATATTATATGCTTACCATCAAAGCTTGAGGAAGGACGAGCTTCTCGATAATTTTATCAGCTTATTATGGCTAATTGTGAACAATTAGCCATAATAATGTTGGATGTGCAACAAGTGTGTGATGGCGGTGTCACTAACCCAGGAGAGTGTTATCCACCTGCTGATCAACCTCACACCACTTCACCATCCACGGAATCCATGTACTGTGAACTGAATCTCATCGAAACATGGGATGAAAATGCAAAATGAACCCAGTGAAAAGCAGGGGTGCCGTGGGTACAATGAGAGAACATTTGATCAACATCCGTGACCCGAGACTATTCAACATCTTGCCAGAAAATATCAGAAACACTGTTGGGACAAGTGTAGAAGTCTTCAAGCGGAAACTGGACAAGAATCTCCATCAGGTACCGGATCCACCAGCCTGTGATGGACATGTGGGCAGGCGGGCCGCCAGCACCAACAGCCTAGCAAACTAGGCAAGTGCCAGAAGAGCCTGGCCCAAGGCCGGGGTCCAGGAGCAAATATATATATATATATATATATATATATATATATATATATATATATATATATATATATATATATATATATAGGTCTTAGACAGGGATGTGTAATGTCACCATGGTTGTTTAATATATTTATAAATGGGGTTGTAAAAGAAGTAAATGCTAGGGTGTTCGGGAGAGGGGTGGTATTAAATTATGGGGAATCAAATACAAAATGGGAATTGACACAGTTGCTTTTTGCTGATGATACCGTGCTTATGGGAGATTCTAAAGAAAAATTGCAAAGGTTAGTGGACGAGTTTGGGAGTGAGTGTAAAGGAAGAAAGTTCAAAGTGAACATAGAAAAGAGTAAGGTGATGTGGGTATCAAATGATTTAGATCAAGAAAAATTGGATATCAAATTGGGAAGGAGTATGGAAGAAGTGAATGTTTTCAGATACTTGGGAGTTGACGTGTCGGCGGATGGATTTATGAAGGATGAGGTTAATCATAGAATTGATGAGGGGAAAAAAGGTGAGTGGTGCGTTGAGGTATATGTGGAGACCAAAAACGTTATCTATGGAGGCAAAGAAGGGAATGTATGAAAGTATAGTAGTACCAACACTCTTATATGGGTGTGAAGCTTGGGTTGTGAATGCAGCAGCGAGGAGGCGGTTGGAGGCAGTGGAGATGTCCTGTCTAAGGGCAATGTGTGGTGTAAATATTATGCAGAAAATTCGGAGTGTGGAAATTAGGAGCAGGTGTGGAGTTAATAAAAGTATTGGTCAGAGGGCTGAAGAGGGGTTGTTGAGGTGGTTTGGTCATTTAGAGAGAATGGATCAAAGTAGAATGACATGGAGAGCATATAAATCTGTAGGGGAAGGAAGACGGGGTAGGGGTCGTCCTCGAAAAGGTTGGAAGGAAGGGGTAAGGGAGGTATTGTGGGCGAAGGGCTTGGACTTCCAGCAGGCGTGCATGAGCGTGTTCGATAGGAGTGAATGGAGACGAATGGTATTTGGGACCTGACGATCTGTTGGAATGTGAGCAGCGTAATATTTAGTGAAGGGATTCAGGGAAACCGGTTATTTTTGTATAACCGGACTTGAGTCCTGGAAATGGGAAGTACAATACATAGCAGTTTGGAGGGATATGTTGTATATCTTTATACGTATATGCTTCTAAACTGTTGTGTTCTGAGCACCTCTGCAAAAACAGTGATTATGTGTGAGTGAGGTGAAAGTGTCGAGTGATTATGAAAGTATTTTCTTTTTGGGGTTTTTCTTTCTTTTTGGGTCACCCTGCCTCGGTGAGAGACGGCCGACTTGTTTTATATATATATATATATATATATATATATATATATATATATATATATATATATATATATATATATATATATATATATATATATATAGTGTGTGTGTATGTGTGTGTGTGACAAAACCGGTATCAATGCTCTATATCAGACGGTTTCTTCCAGCTGAAAGACACCACATAATTTCCTGTAGTATTTTCACGTTAGTGTGACATTATGAGGAGCTATAAGGAAAGGTTTAAGGAATTGAATCCGACATTAGAGTGCTTCTGACAACTAGTAAGTAACTCACACATAAAGAACACAAAGGTACAATACCGTGACTGAAACAAAAAACACATAACCCGCATACAGAAGAAACTTTGTGAGGACGTTTCGGTCCGATTTGGACCATTAACTAGTCACAAAGTCATAAAGTTTATTTTTCATATATGCGGGTTATTTGTGTATAACTCACATATGAAATCACCATCGTTATACGTTAAGTATTTCAGAGGAAAAAGATTCGGTAGATCTGCTTAACTCCCGACGCCACATCCCATGACCTGCTACTGTTTATGTTTTAACGTATGTTAGTCACTGCTTGTCAAAGGCACATGATGACTGATACTTAGCTTGTTTGGTGTGTGTGTGTGTGTTTGTGTGAATGAGCAAGTGAGCGAAACATCCAGTGATCTTGACTTAGCGAGTTAGGGAGAGAACAGTCACGGGAAGGAAGGAGTGAGGGAGAGATTAAGGGAGTAAGGAAGCTGGATTAACACTAATACACTGTTACATACATGTACTAATACACTTACATAGTTACGCAGTAATACCTGACACACTGACGTAATGAACACACCAGTAGTGCATAACATTAACACCGTAGTATGTCGAAAAACATACAATGACACATTAATACAATACAGTGACACATTAACACAGTAATACTGTGACACAGTGATACATTTAAACGCCTTGTTCCGGTAACATTTATTACATCTGCTGTTAACAGGTTAAATATTTTTGGACCATGGATGTTGGCACAGTGATTGTTTGTACGGTACTCTCTTTTCCCAATTTTTCTTCTCACTGAGTTCATTTCACTCTTTCCTCTCATTCCAACAAGTACCACTTGCAACGCGGACTCTCTATTAGACTTTCAACTGAAACTGTCCTTCTGTAGCAATATGATACTCATTTCGTAATCGCACGAACACTCCACGCCTCCAACCCCTATCTCACGCACTCACGCATCCTCTTCCACCGCAGCGTTATATTACGTATGTGGATTTATCGTTTTAAAGTCATATGATAATAAACTCAGTAAAACAGTATTTAGATTATAGATCTCTCCATTAAAAATTTTCAACGTAAAGATTTTATGTGTGTGTGTGTGTGTGTGTGTGTGTGTGTGTGTGTGTGTGTGTGTGTGTGTGTGTGTGTGTGTGTGTGTGTGTGTGTGTGTGTGTGTGTGTGTCGTGCCAAATACGAAAAACTGGTCTATTAGCAAAAACTCATTTAAAATTAAGTCCTTTCTAAAATTTTCTCTTATACGTTTAAAGATATATTTTTTTCATTTATGTTAATATTAAAAATTAATAGATTTTTACGAAAAGAACCTTAGAAAACTTACCTAACCTTATTATAACAAGCACAATTTAATTTAGTCTAATCCAACTAAATATATTTTACATACGTTTACAAAAATTTAATAATAAACAAACACAATGAAATATTTTTTATCGTTTGGTTCAGAATGATTTTTGCGAAATTATTGCATATACAAATTTTTGCTTGCCTTATTCGGCAAGAAAAGCATTGCTATTTAAGTCAAAACCGCAAATTTTACATATCTGGCACAACATACATATATATATATATATATATATATATATATATATATATATATATATATATATATATATATATATATATATATATATATATATATATATGTGTGAAAAAATATCACCTGTGAAAAAATAGTGAAATTCGAAGCATTTTCGTGATTTCTCACATTATCAAGAAACTATAAAAATAAAAGATCAACAGGAAGGTATACTTTTTATAGTTACTTGATAATGTAAGATATCACGAAAGCGATTGGAATTTCACTATTTTTTCACAGTGGTTGTTCTGCATATCACCTGTTACTGTGATCTTATTGCATATATATATATATATATATATATATATATATATATATATATATATATATATATATATATATATATATATATATATATGAACTCAGTTTAAGTCGTAATAAGTTACTGTAAGTAAATAAACAGAAAGATAGACGGGAGGCCCAAACTGTGGCCCTGGTGGTAACTCTCCCTCAGCCCAGTAAATGTATCCTTACCTCCCTAAAAACAGCGGTAAAGCGCTGGACCTACCACCAACAGGGCCACACACAGTCACACCAATCACAACAGGACAAACAGGCCAAGTGTCTATCGACAAGTACCTCTGACAACCAGTAACTACTACACACACGTGTACTGTTTGGAAGCTGGGGTAGAACGGGCTTTCCTGTACCTACGTGCGAGGGTGACTCAGGCAAACAGTCTAATAAAAGTGACATCAACAGATGAATGAAAAATATAAATCAAATTATATATATTTCTGGGACAACATCCAAAATATGACGAAAATGAGGTGAATGCGGGATGAATGTGTGTGAATGTGAATTGTGATGCAACCTGGTAAATCGACAGAGTTATTTAAGACACCAACAAAAAATAATGGAAAAAGACACTAAATATTAACACAACACATCACTGGTGAAGCTCGTAACACAGTTCATTAAAATCAACAACGATGTGATGTAATCATTGACTTCACTGTAAGACAAAGCTCAACTAAGTGTACCTACACGTTTAAACACTTTTATGAACGCTGTATATTAAACAATCCCTTCAAGTGGAGTTTCTTGATCCTTTTGAAGAAATACTGATGCAAACAATTGGGGATACTCTCTCCTTTCTTAGATCATACCTTATTGTCCCACATTTCCTACGGTAGGCGTTGTATGACCCCTACGTGTTTATCGCTTCAGTTTACACATTACACTTAGATGCATCTATAAATAAATTACATTTAAAACAACTGTCACAACACAACACTTGTTCTGATTACTGTCAGACACTGTTCGTGATGTCAGTGTACCGTCACCATGTTGCACTACTGTCACCGTGTCCTAGTTTCACTACATCACTGCACAGGAAGCGGCTTCACTCTTGGTGTTTACTCCTTCCGTTACTTCCTCGTTCATTGGTTGACCGCTTTCTCACTGCTGAATATCTATCTATCGATATATATATATATATATATATATATATATATATATATATATATATATATATATATATAAACACTGATCTCTGGCTGAAGGAGACTCGAACCTACGAACCTTGGAACAAGGTACGCAGTGCTTTACCAATCTACTCCCACTGGACCAATACCTTGGAGTCCAGCTTGGGTAGATTGGTAAAGAACTGCGTACCTTGTTCCAAGGTTCGTAAGTTCGAGTCTCTTTCAGCCAGAGATCAGTGTTTGTGTATATTTCGCCTGCTCTTGCGAATTCCTTGTATATATATATATATATATATGTCGTGCCGAATAGGTAAAACCTCCTATTTTGGCTTTTTGCCGAATAAGGCAAGCAAAAATTTGTGTATGCAATAATTTCGCAAAAATCATTCTGAACCCAACGAACAAAAATATATTTCATTGTGCTTGTTTATTATTAAATTACTGTAACCATATCTAAAATACATTTAGTTGGATTAGGCTAAATTAAATTACGCATGTTATAAAAAGGTTAGGTAAGTTTTCTAAGGTTCTTTTGGTACAAAATTATTAATTTTTACATTAACATAAATTAAAAAAATATATCTTTAAACGTATAAGAGAAAAGTGGCCCGAAAAAGAAAAACTTTCACCATCATTCACTCCATCACTGTCTTGCCAGAGGCGCCCTTACACTACAGTTGTAAAACTGCAACTTTAACACCCCTCCTTCAAAGTGCAGGCGTTGTACTTTCCATCTCCAGGATTTAAATCCGGCCTGCTGGTTTGCCTGAAACCCTTTATAAACGTTACCCTGCTCGCACTCCAACAGCACGTTAAGTCATAAAAACCATTTGCCTACATTCACTCCTATTTAACATGCTCACGCATGCTTGCTGGAAGTGCAAGCCCCTCACACACAAAACCTCCTTTACCCCCTCCCTCCAACCGTTCCTATGCCGACCCCCTACCCCGACTTCCCTCCACTACAGATTTATACACTCTCGAAGTCATTCTATTTCCTTCCACTCTCTCTACATGTCCAAACCACCTCAACAACCCTTCCTCAGCCCTCTGGACAACAGTTTTGGTAATCCTGCACCTCCTCCTAATTTCCAAACAACGAATTCTCTGCATTATATTCACACCACACATTGCCCTCAGACATGACATCTCCACTGCCTCCAGCCTTCTCCTTGCTGCAACATTCACCACCCATGCTTCACACTCACATAAGAGTGTTGGTATAACTATACTCTCATGCATTCCCCTCTTGGCTTCCATGGACAAAGTTCTTTGTCTCCACAGACTCCTAAATGCACCACTCACCTTTTTCCCCTCCTCAATTCTATGATTCATCTTATCCTTCATAGACCCATCCGCCGACACGTCCACTCCTAAATATCTGAAGACATTCACCTCCTCCATACTCTCTCCCTCCAATCTGATATCCAATCTTTGTTACCTAATGTTTTTGTTATCCTCATCACCTTTCTCTTTCCTATATTCACTATTAATTTTCTTCTTTTACATACCCTACTAAACTCATCCATCAACTTCTGCAACTTCTCTTCAGAATCTCCGAAAAGCACAGTGGCATCAGCAAAGAGCAACTGTGACAATTCCCACTTTGTGTTAGATTTATTATCTTTTAACCCCACACCTCCTACCAACACCCGAGCATTCACTTCTCTTACAACCCAATATATATATATATATATATATATATATATATATATATATATATATATATATATATATATATATATATATATATATATATATATATATATGTATTTATATATGTATATATATATGTATATATGTATGTATTTATATATGTATTTATATATGTATATATATATATATATATATAATATATATATATATATAATATATATATATATATATTTTTTTTTTTATTTTATTATCACACCGGCCGATTCCCACCAAGGCAGGGTGGCCCGAAAAAGAAAAACTTTCACCATCATTCACTCCATCACTGTCTTGCCAGAAGGGTGCTTTACACTACAGTTTTTAAACTGCAACATTAACACCCCTCCTTCAGAGTGCAGGCACTGTACTTCCCATCTCCAGGACTCAAGTCCGGCCTGCCGGTTTCCCTGAATCCCTTCATAAATGTTACTTTGCTCACACTCCAACAGCACGTCAAGTATTAAAAACCATTTGTCTCCATTCACTCCTATCAAACACGCTCACGCATGCCTGCTGGAAGTCCAAGCCCCTCGCACACAAAACCTCCTTTACCCCCTCCCTCCAACCCTTCCTAGGCCGACCCCTACCCCGCCTTCCTTCCACTACAGACTGATACACTCTTGAAGTCATTCTGTTTCGCTCCATTCTCTCTACATGTCCGAACCACCTCAACAACCCTTCCTCAGCCCTCTGGACAACAGTTTTGGTAATCCCGCACCTCCTCCTAACTTCCAAACTACGAATTCTCTGCATTATATTCACACCACACATTGCCCTCAGACATGACATCTCCACTGCCTCCAGCCTTCTCCTCGCTGCAACATTCATCACCCACGCTTCACACCCATATAAGAGCGTTGGTAAAACTATACTCTCATACATTCCCCTCTTTGCCTCCAAGGACAAAGTTCTTTGTCTCCACAGACTCCTAAGTGCACCACTCACTCTTTTTCCCTCATCAATTCTATGATTCACCTCATCTTTCATAGACCCATCCGCTGACACGTCCACTCCCAAATATCTGAATACGTTCACCTCCTCCATACTCTCTCCCTCCAATCTGATATTCAATCTTTCATCACCTAATCTTTTTGTTATCCTCATAACCTTACTCTTTCCTGTATTCACCTTTAATTTTCTTCTTTTGCACACCCTACCAAATTCATCCACCAATCTCTGCAACTTCTCTTCAGAATCTCCCAAGAGCACAGTGTCATCAGCAAAGAGCAGCTGTGACAACTCCCACTTTGTGTGTGATTCTTTATCTTTTAACTCCACGCCTCTTGCCAAGACCCTCGCATTTACTTCTCTTACAACCCCATCTATAAATATATTAAACAACCACGGTGACATCACACATCCTTGTCTAAGGCCTACTTTTACTGGGAAAAAATTTCCCTCTTTCCTACATACTCTAACTTGAGCCTCACTATCCTCGTAAAAACTCTTCACTGCTTTCAGTAACCTACCTCCTACACCATACACTTGCAACATCTGCCACATTGCCCCCCTATCCACCCTGTCATACGCCTTTTCCAAATCCATAAATGCCACAAAGACCTCTTTAGCCTTATCTAAATACTGTTCACTTATATGTTTCACTGTAAACACCTGGTCCACACACCCCCTACCTTTCCTAAAGCCTCCTTGTTCATCTGCTATCCTATTCTCCGTCTTACTCTTAATTCTTTCAATTATAACTCTACCATACACTTTACCAGGTACACTCAAGAGACTTATCCCCCTATAATTTTTGCACTCTCTTTTATCCCCTTTGCCTTTATACAAAGGAACTATGCATGCTCTCTGCCAATCCCTAGGTACCTTACCCTCTTCCATACATTTATTAAATAATTGCACCAACCACTCCAAAACTATATCCCCACCTGCTTTTAACATTTCTATCTTTATCCCATCAATCCCGGCTGCCTTACCCCCTTTCATTTTACCTACTGCCTCACGAACTTCCCCCACACTCACAACTGGCTCTTCCTCACTCCTACAAGATGTTATTCCTCCTTGCCCTATACACGAAATCACAGCTTCCCTATCTTCATCAACATTTAACAATTCCTCAAAATATTCCTTCCATCTTCCCAATACCTCTAACTCTCCATTTAATAACTCTCCTCTCCTATTTTTAACTGACAAATCCATTTGTTCTCTAGGCTTTCTTAACTTGTTAATCTCACTCCAAAACTTTTTCTTATTTTCAACAAAATTTGTTGATAACATCTCACCCACTCTCTCATTTGCTCTCTTTTTACATTGCTTCACCACTCTCTTAACTTCTCTCTTTTTCTCCATATACTCTTCCCTCCTTGCATCACTTCTACTTTGTAAAAACTTCTCATATGCTAACTTTTTCTCCCTTACTACTCTCTTTACATCATCATTCCACCAATCGCTCCTCTTCCCTCCTGCACCCACTTTCCTGTAACCACAAACTTCTGCTGAACACTCTAACACTACATTTTTAAACCTACCCCATACCTCTTCGACCCCATTGCCTATGCTCTCATTAGCCCATCTATCCTCCAATAGCTGTTTATATCTTACCCTAACTGCCTCCTCTTTTAGTTTGTAAACCTTCACCTCTCTCTTCCCTGATGCTTCTATTCTCCTTGTATCCCATCTACCTTTTACTCTCAGTGTAGCTACAACTAGAAAGTGATCTGATATATCTGTGGCCCCTCTATAAACATGTACATCCTGAAGTCTACTCAACAGTCTTTTATCTACCAATACATAATCCAACAAACTACTGTCATTTCGCCCTACATCATATCGTGTATACTTATTTATCCTCTTTTTCTTAAAATATGTATTACCTATAACTAAACCCCTTTCTATACAAAGTTCAATCAAAGGGCTCCCATTATCATTTACACCTGGCACCCCAAACTTACCTACCACACCCTCTCTAAAAGTTTCTCCTACTTTAGCATTCAAGTCCCCTACCACAATTACTCTCTCACTTGGTTCAAAGGCTCCTATACATTCACTTAACATCTCCCAAAATCTCTCTCTCTCCTCTGCATTCCTCTCTTCTCCAGGTGCATACACGCTTATTATGACCCACTTCTCGCATCCAACCTTTACTTTAATCCACATAATTCTTGAATTTACACATTCATATTCTCTTTTCTCCTTCCATAACTGATCATTTAACATTACTGCTACCCCTTCCTTTGCTCTAACTCTCTCAGATACTCCAGATTTAATCCCATTTATTTCCCCCCACTGAAACTCTCCTACCCCCTTCAGCTTTGTTTCGCTTAGGGCCAGGACATCCAACTTCTTTTCATTCATAACATCAGCAATCATCTGTTTCTTGTCATCCGCACTACATCCACGCACATTTAAGCAACCCAGTTTTATAAAGTTTTTCTTCTTCTCTTTTTTAGTAATTGTATACAGGAGAAGGGGTTACTAGCCCATTGCTCCCGGCATTTTAGTCGCCTCATACGACACGCATGGCTTACGGAGGAAAGATTCTTTTCCACTTCCCCATGGACAATAGAAGAAATAAAAAAGAACAAGAGCTATTTAGAAAAAGGAGAAAAACCTAGATGTATGTATATATATATATGCATGTGTGTGTCTGTGAAGTGTGACCAAAGTGTAAGTAGGAGTAGCAAGATATCCCTGTTATCTTAGCGTGTTTATGAGACAGAAAAAGAAACCAGCAATCCTACCATCATGCAAAACAGTTACAGGTTTTTGTTTCACAGTCATCTGGCAGGACGGTAGTACTTCCCTGGGTGGTTGCTGTCTACCAACCTACTACCTATATATATATACATATATATATACTACCTATATATATATATATATATATATATTATGTATATATATATATACATATATATATACATAATATATATATATATATATATATATCTATATATATATATATACATATATATATATATATATATATATATATATATATATATATATATATATATATATATATATATATATATATATATATATATATATATAGGGAGGTACCATCTCTAGAACTGTCCTAGGAACCCTCATCCTCAGAGAAAAGAATAAACTTGCTTCAGGGAAAACTCAAGGTTCTCCCAGAAGCTGTTTTATTTAAAGACAAAACACATTGACAAAACATTCACAAAGATACAATAGAAAGTAAAACAACATATTCACACTACAAATATAAATTACATATATATTATATAAATTATATATATATTATAATACATACATATTATATAATATACAATATATATTATATATATTATATTATATATATATACGTATATATATATATATATATATATATATATATATATATATATATATATATATATATATATATATATATATATATATGTCGTGCCGAATAGGCAGAACTTGCGATCTTGGCTTAAATAGCAACGCTCATGTTGCCATATAGGACAAGTGAAAATTTGTGTATGCAATAATTTCGCCAAAATCATTCTGAACCTAACGAAAAAAATATATTTGATTGTGTTTGTTCAGTATTAAATTATTGTAAACCTATTTAAAATATATTTAGTTGGGTTAGGATAAAATAAATTGCTCTTGTTATAATAAGGTTAGGTAAGTTTTCTAAGATTCTTTTGGTGCAAAATTAAATTTTTTTACATTAACATTAATGAAAAAAATATATCTTTAAACGTATAAGAGAAAATTTCAGAAAAGACTTAATTTTAAATGAGTTCTTGCTAATTGACCAGTTTTACATATTCGGCACGACATAGATATATATATATATATATATATATATATATATATATATATATATATATATATATTTACAAAACAACCACTCTGAAAGAATAGAGAAATTCCTAGCGCTTTCGTGACTACTCACATTATCAAGGAACATTATCATTATCACGAAAGCGCTTGGAATTTCTCTATTCTTTCAGAGTGGTTGTTTTGCATATATATATATATATATATATATATATATATATATATATATATATATATATATATATATATATATATATATATATATATATATATATATATAATTTCAGGAAATTGGTAAAGTGGTACATTAACAGATAACAGATGTGAGTAAAGAGTGAACTGATCTTGCGACTTCCTTGATAGACGCCAGCGTAACCACTCTGTTACTACACAAAATCCTTCTCAATCCTCGCCTGACTAATGAATAACTTAAAATAATCCCCACCTGGTGCTCTAACTCACTTAGAAAGTAGCACCGCCTGGCCAACTTTTGCCGCCTTACACAACGTTTTGGGATAGTGCACTGGTGGTGTTATTTGGTCCAGAATTCTCAGTACGCCTAAGGCCTCCCCTCAAGGAAGGTTCCTTGATGTTGGTGAGGGGCTCTTGATTTAGGGAATTGGATCTGTGCTCCAGTTCCCCGAATTAAGCCTGAATGCCTTCCACATCCCCCCCCCCCAGGCGCTGTATAATCCTCCGGGTTTAGCGCTTCCCCTTGATTATAATAATAATAATAATAATCAGTACGCCTATGTCTATAAGGAAGAGGCCCCTCAAGGAAGGTTCCTTGATGTTGGTGAGGGGCTCTTGATTTAGGGAATTGGATCTGTGCTCCAGTTCCCCGAATTAAGCCTGAATGCCTTCCACATCCCCCCCCCAGGCGCTGTATAATCCTCCGGGTTTAGCGCTTCCCCTTGATTATAATAATAATAATATAAGGAAGAGGCAGATCAGAATCTGTAATATGTTACGCCCAATGAAGGACAGGTAAATGAGCGGGAGTGGGTGGGTGTGTGTAAGGTCTGCCTAGCGTGGGCCAGTGTAGGACTGCAGAAGTGTCACTACGTACTTATATTTCAACAAATATCGGACGTTAATCTAAACGGTCTTCTAAAAACTCTATTACATACGAATTAAGAAAATCTGCATGGAGACAGTGTAAAACAGAGACCATATATTTCGATTTCTGTTTGAGATCTTCATCGCTGAAGATCTCAGATGGAGATCAATATATACAGTACCATTTTACACTACACTCACCCATTTGTAGTTACAGGGGTCGAGTCTTAGCTCCTAGCTCGTCTCTCAGCTGGCCGCTACTGAGTTACCCCTCTCCTGGCTGCATTTCTCTCATATCAATCTTAATAATACGCATGGATTCTGTCTCTACTCCTTTGCTGTCCAGGTCCACTCTAAGGCAATATCCCGTGACTCACCTGTGTTTTTTATTTCTAGCTGTGCTCACATATACCTCTCGAGTACACTTACTCAGGCCTCCCTGTCAATCCCTCTCAGTAATGTGTAGGTCGTAATCATGTTACCCCTGGTTCTTCTGTCCTCTAACGTCATCAGATTTAGTTCCTTTCGTTTATCCTAACTCACACCCCTTAGTTATGGGATTCGTCCCGTTTTAAACCTTTGTATTTTTTTCTAATTTTCTGGGTTTCACATTGTTACTGCATATTTCAAGATGAGCCTCACAAATGTTGTATGTGTCGTGAATAACTTCCTGTTGAGTTTGCTTCAGTTTGCCAGTCTGGCATTTGCTGCAATGGTTTTTCGGTTGATGTGCGCCTCAAGCGATATGCTCTGTTTCAGGAGATCTTTGCCCTTACCCAATTTTCATAACTTGACATTTGTTGGGGGCTAAATTTTAGTAGCAATCTGTCACATTAGTTCTGTAATTTGTCCAGATCAGTTTCCAGTCTTTCCCGTCTGCACCTATTTGTTGTCTTCCCATTAGTTTTATATCATCGAGCAGAGAGACCTCTAATTGTTTCTTCTTATGTCGTTAGCGTACACAAAAAACAATACTGGTCCCAGTACTGAACCTTGTGAAACTCCACTCCTCACCTGCTAATTCAGCTTTTGTCCCATTCTCTTGTGTATCGATCGCCCGTGCTGTTTCCGTCTCCAGGTGGGCTTTCTCAGTTCATGGGCAAGTGACTAGCGACTGGCCGAGGATTCGAACCCATGTTGTTTTGGCCCTACTTCATAGTGTGCGAAAATCAGATGACGCTCTAACCCACACAACCCTACACACAATTCACAATGGACAACACAATCCACGAGCCAGGGCCAAAACAACATAGGTTCGAATCCTCGGCTATTCGCAGTGTTGTTATTGATTCAATACCACTCGTTCGTGGTGACAATAATATATATATATATATATATATATATATATATATATATATATATATATATATATATATATATATATATATATATATATATATATATATACATACATATATATATATATATATATATATATATATATATATATATATATATATATATATATATATATATATATATATATAATATATATATATATATATACATATATATATATATATATATATATATATATATATATATATATATATATATATATATATATATATATATATATATATATATATGTCAGAGTGTAGTGGTCACTTGCCTATGAACTGAGAAAGCCACCTGGAGACGGACACAGCACGGGCGATCGATACACAAGAGAATGGGACAAAAGCTGGATTAGCAGGCAGGAATAACAAGGAAGATAATAGCAGCAGGCAGGAATAACAAGGAAGATAATAGTTAAAAATAGGAGAGGAGAGTTACTAAATGGAGAGTTTGAGGTGTCGGGAAGATGGAGGGAATATTTTGAGGAATTGTTAAATGCTGACGAAGATAGGGAAGCTGTGATTTCGAATATAGTGCAAGGAGAAATAACATCTTGTAGGAGTAAGGAAGAGCCAGTTGTGAGTGTGGGGGAAGTTCGTGCGGCAGTGGGTAAAATGAAAGGGGGTAAGGCAGCTGGGAATGATGGGATAAAGACAGAAATGTTAAAAGCAGGTGGGGATATAGATTTGGAGAGGTTGGTGCTTTTATTTAATAAATATATGGAAGAGGGTAATGTACCTTGGGACTGGCAGAGAGCATGCATAATTTCTTTGTATAAAGACAAAGGAGACAAAAGAGAGTGCGAAAATTATAGAGGAATAAGTCTGTTGAGTATACTTGGTAAAGTGTATAGTTGAGTTATTATTGAAAAAAATGGGAGTAAGGCGGAGAGTAAGATAGCAGATGAACAAGGAGGCTTTAGGAAGAGTATGGAGTGTGTAGACCAAGTGTTTACAGTGAAACATATAGGTGAACAGTATTTAGATAAGAGTAAAGAGGGTTTTGTGGCATTTATGGATTTGGAAACGGAGTATGACACGGTGGATAAGGGGGTAATGTGGCAGATGTTGCAAATGTATGGAAGAGGAGGTATGTTACTAAAGTACTGAAGAATTTTTACGAGGATAGTGAAGCTCAGGTTAGAGTATGTAGGCCTTAGATAAGGATGTGTGATGTCACCATGGTTGTTCAATATATTTACAGATGGTGGAAGTGAATGCTCGGGTGTTAACAAGAGGTGTGGGGTTAAAAGATAAAGAATCTAACACAAGTGGGAGCTGTCACAGTTGCTCTTTGCTGATGACACTGTGCTTTTGGGAGATTCTGAAGAGACGTTGAAGAGGTTGGTGGATGGGTTTGGTAGGGTATGTAAAAGAAGAAAATTAAAAGTGAATATAGGAACGAGTAAGGTGATGAGGATAACCAAAAAAATATGTAACAAAAGATTAGATATCAGATTGGAGGGAGAGAATGTGGAGGAGGTGCATGTATTCAGATATTTAGGAGTGGACATGTTAGCAGATGGGTCTATGAAAGATGAGGTGAATCATAGAATTGATGAGGAAAAGAAGGTGAGTGGTGCACTCAGGAGTTTGTGGAGACAAAGAACTTTGTCCATGGAAGCAAAGAGGGGAATGTATAAGAGTATAGTTATACCATGGGTGATGTTACAAGGAGAAGGCTGGAAGCAGTGGAGATGTCATGTCTGAGAGCAATGTGTCATGTGAATATAATGCAGAGAATTCGTAGTTGGAAATTAGGAGGAGGTGTGGGATTACTAAAACTATTATCCTGAGGGTTGAAGAGGGGTTGTTGAGGTAGTTTGGACATGTAGAGAGAGTGAAACAAAATAGAATGACTTCGAGAGTGTATAAATCTGTAGTGGAGGGAAGGCGGGGTAGAGGTCGGCCTAGGATAGGTTGGAAGGAAGTAAAGGAGGTTTTGCGTGAGAGGGGCTTGGACTTCCAGCAAGCATGCGTGAGCGTGTTAGGAGCGAATGGAGGGAAATGGTTTTTAGGACCTGACGTACTGTTGGAGTGTGAGCAGGGTAATATTTATGAAGGGATTCAGGGAAACCGGCAGGCCGGACTTGAGTCCTGGAAATGGGAAGTACAGTGCCTGCACTCTGAAGGACGGGTGTTAATGTTGCAGGTTTATATATATATATATATATATATATATATATATATATATATATATATATATATATATATATATATATATATATATATATATATATATAATACGCACATCTGAGAAACACAAAATTGCTACCAGAATTGAGAAATATGGACTTTGATGAATGGTTGAAAACATTAAAGATGCCCAAGTTGGATGATAGGAGGAAGAGAGGAGACATGATAACAACATACAAGGTCTTGAAAAAGTAGATAAAGAAGATTTTTTAGTATCTGCAACGGGAATAACAAGTTGCAAAATTGAGTTAAAACTGGACTGGAAAGGATAGTAAAAAAAATTCTCAAACAGAGTAGATGACAAGTGGAATGCATTCAAGGAAGACTTAGTAAGTGCTGAAACCATTTGAAAATTAAAAAAAAAAATGATTACGATGAAGAGAGTTTTGAAGACGGGACAATGATGCTGAAACCATTTGAAATTTGATTTTGTTTTATGAACAGAGTATTAAAGAGAGGACCAGACAAGCATAGCTCGGCAACTGTTGCTACAAATAAGGAATTACAAATAGGTAATATACAGAGGCCAACACCACCTTAACCTACAGCCTCACCCACGACCCACCCACCACAATCAAAAACTTTACCCCTGCCACTCACTAATGTAATTCCCAGGAAGAAATTCTAAAATTGGGAATGTAATTAAGTGAGAGAGCTTAAATAAGCTATAAAATACTGAGTTAATTCTAGCTGTCAGGGTTGAAAAAGTGGAAGGGGACTGGAGGGATGGAAAAGGGAGGGAGGGCCAAACGAAGAGGGGTGGATGTAAAGGAGGAATGGAAGGGGAGGGCGAAAGCGCTGCATGGCCCATTAGGGTTTATTGCTTTCTTGTGATAATAATAATAAAATAATAATATTATTATTATTTTTATGTGAAGAGCAAATGGAGGGAAGGGGAATGAAAGTGGAGGGGGTAAAATGTATGGCGAGAGAGGAGAAATGGAGGAGGAAGACAAGAAAATGAGGGGAAGAGAATCTAAGGAGCGGGTGGAGGGTAGATTTAGGGAAGAGGAGAGAAGGGAAAACAGAAGATGAGGAGACATACAGGGAAAAAATAAAAAAAAATAAAGAAAAAATGGAGAGTAAAGGTAAATGGAATGGAAGGGTAAGGGAATAGTAGTGGAATATAACGGAAGGGGAAAGAGTATTGCAGAGGAAGGGAGGGAGGGAGGGAAGAAGGAAGAGATGGAAAGGTGTAGATATATTGTGGCCATATTAACAGGTGTGGCATTTATGAGGCAAGGCAGGTGTGGCATTTATGAGACAAGGCAGGTGTGGCATTTATGAGGCAAGGCAGGTGTGACATTTATGAGGCAAGGCAGGTGTGGCATTTATGAGACAAGGCAGGTGTGGCATTTATGAGGCAAGGCAGGTGTGGCATTTATGAGACAAGGCAGGTGTGGCATTTATGAGGCAAGGCAGGTGTGGCATTTATAAGGCAAGGCAGGTGTGGCATTTATAAGGCAAGGCAGGTGTGGCATTTATGAGACAAGGCAGGTGTGGCATTTATAAGGCAAGGCAGGTGTGGCATTTATGAGACAAGGCAGGTGTGGCATTTATGAGGCAAGGCAGGTGTGGCATTTATAAGGCAAGGCAGGTGTGGCATTTATGAGACAAGGCAGGTGTGGCATTTATGAGGCAAGGCAGGTGTGACATTTATGAGGAAAGGTGGGTGTGGCATTTATAAGGCAAGGCAGGTGTGGCATTCATGAGATAAGGCAGGTGTGATATTTATGAGGAAGGGCAGGTGTGACATTTATGAGGAAAGGCAGGTGTGGCATTTATGAGGCAAGGCAGGTGTGATATTGATGAGCCAAGGCAGGTGTGGCATTTATGAAGAAAGGCAGGTGTGACATTTATGAGGCAAGGCAGGTGTGGCATTTATGAGGAAAGGTGGGTGTGGCATTTATAAGGCAAGGCAGGTGTAGCATTTATGAGGCAAGGCAGGTGTGGCATTTATGAGGCAAGGCAGGTGTGGCATTTATGAGGCAAGGCAGGTGTGACATTTATGAAGAAAGGCAGGTGTGGCATTTATAAGGCAAGGCAGGTGTAGCATTTATGAGGCAAGGCAGGTGTGGCATTTATGAGGCAAGGCAGGTGTGGCATTTATGAGGCAAGGCAGGTGTGACATTTATGAAGAAAGGCAGGTGTGGCATTTATAAGGCAAGGCAGGTGTGGCATTCATGAGGTAAGGCAGGTGTGGCATTTATGAGGCTAGGTAGGTGTGACATTTATGAGGAGAGGCAGGTGTGGAATTTATACAGCAAGGCAGGTGTGACATTTATGAGGCAAGGGGCAGGTGTGGCATTTATGAGGTAAGGCAGGTGTGGCATTTATGAGGCAAGGCAGGTGTGGCATTTATGAGACAAGGCAGGTGTGGCATGTATGAGACAAGGCAGGTGTGGCATTTATGAGACAAGGCAGGCGTGGCATTTATGAGGCTAGGTAGGTGACATTTACGAGGAAAGGCAGGTGTGACATTTATACGGCAAGCAGGTGTGACATTTATGAGGTAAGGCCGGTGTGGCATTTATGAGGCAAGGTAGGTGTGACACTGATGAGCCAAGGCAGGTGTGACATTTATGAAGAAAGGCAGGTGTGGCATTTATAAGGCAAGGCAGGTGTGGCATTCATGAGGTAAGGCAGGTGTGGCATTTATACGGCAAAGCAGGTGTGGCATTTATAAGGAAAGGCAGGTGTGGCATTTATGAGGGAAGGCAGGTGTGGCATTTATGAGACAAGGCAGGTGTGGCATTTATGAGACAAGGCAGGTGTGGCATTTATGAGGCTAGGTAGATGTGACATTTATGAGGAAAGGCAGGTGTGACATTTATACGGCAAGGCAGGTGTGGTATTTATGAGGCAAAGCAGGTGTGGCATTTATGAGGCTAGGTAGATGTGACATTTATGAGGAAAGGCAGGTGTGACATTTATACGGCAATTCAGGTGTGGCATTTATGAGGCAAGGCAGGTGTGGCATTTATGAGGCAAGGCAGGTGTGGCATTTATGAGACAAGGCAGGTGTGGCATTTATGAGACAAGGCAGGTGTGGCATTTATGAGACAAGGCAGGTGTGGCATTTATAAGGCAAGGCAGGTGTGACATTTATGAGGCAAGGCAGGTGTGACATTTATAAGGCAAGGCAGGTGTGACATTTATAAGGCAAGGCAGGTGTGACATTTATAAGGCAAGGCAGGTGTGGCATTTATGAGGCAAGGCAGGTGTGACATTCATGAGCCAAGGCAGGTGTGACATTTATGAAGCAAGGCAGGTGTGACATTTATGAGGCAAGGCAGGTGTGGCATTTATGAGGCAAGGCAGATGTGGCATTCATGAGCCAAGGCAGGTGTGACATTTATGAGGCAAGGCAGGTGTGGCATTTATAAGGCAAGGCAGGTGCGGCATTTATGAGACAAGGCAGGTGTGGCATTTATAAGGCAAGGCAGGTGTGGCATTTATGAGACAAGGCAGGTGTGGCACTTATAAGGCAAGGCATGTGTGGCATTTATGAGGCAAGGTAGGTGTGACATTTATGAGACAAGACAGGTGTGGCATTT
Source organism: Cherax quadricarinatus (assembly GCF_038502225.1). NCBI lineage: Eukaryota > Metazoa > Arthropoda > Malacostraca > Decapoda > Parastacidae > Cherax > Cherax quadricarinatus. The sequence goes on from NC_091316.1 coordinate 9,058,997, forward strand.
ATGTGGCAGCAGCAGCAGCAGTAGTAGTAGTAGTCTTAGTAGACAGTATAAAAGGGACAGGAAGCAGGAGGTGAAGGTCGAGTGAGAGTGTTAAGTTTATTGCTCGAGGGGTTGGGGAGGGTTGGGGTAGTAGTGCCGTAAATGTGCCATCAGTGGTCATAGTGCCCCTAATGGTCACACTCCCTCCAGTGATTACAGTGTCACTAGTGTTTATTGTGCCAAGGTGGCGACAGTGCCACCAGCAGCCACAGTGCCTTACTCCTCACACACACCCTCACACAGAAGTTGCAGGAGAGAGAATGAGAGAGATGGGTAGGTTGCATCTTCTTGGACCGTAGGAAGACTTTTAACACAGTACCGTATAAGAGACTGGTACAAAAGCTAGAGAAGCAGTCAGGAATAACAGGAAAAGCACTACAATGGATCAAAGCATATGTGACTGGAAGAAAACAGCGAGTTATTCTCTGAGAAGTGTCAAAATGGGTGTATGTGATGAGTGACCTTCCAAAAGGATCAGTATTAGGGCCGGTGCTATTTCTTGTATACATAAATGACATGACGGAAGGGATAGTCAGAGGTATCACTATTTGCAGATTATGTGAAGCTAATGAGGAGAATACAAGCGGATGTGGACCAGGAAAGGCTACAAATGGATCTGGACAGGCTACAGGTCTGGTCTGAAAAGTGGCTACTGGAGTTTAAGCCCAGGAAGTGCATTATTATAATTATTATAATCATGTGAGAGCGCTAAACCCTTAGGATTATACAACGCATGTGGGGGGGAGGGATGGAAGGTATTCAGGCTCAATTCAGGGAACTGGAGCACAGATCCAATTCCCTAGATCAAGAGCCCCTCACCAGCGTCAAGGAACCTCCCTTGAGGGGACCAGGAAGTGCAAAGTTATGAAGTAAGGGGAAAGGACAGAGAAGACCGCAGACGGTGTTCACGCTCGGGAGCAAAGGCTACAAACCTCACTTAAAAAGGACCTTAGGGTGAGTACTGTACCGAACAATTTAAGATTAGCTTTTAGACATCTAAGTAAGGAGTCATTCATGACACTGTACACCGTGTACGTCAGGATTATACTGGAGTATGCAGTACCAGTATGGAACGCATACCTGGTCAAGCATGTCAGAAATTGAAGAAAGTGTAAAAGTTAGCAACGAGACTAGCCCCAAAGCTAAGGGCGTATGTACTACGAGGATAGGAGAAGCGAACTCAGTCTGATGACACTGGAGGACAGAAGGGCTATGGGCGATATGATAACAACGTTCAAAATACTGAGAGGAATTGATAGGGTGAATAGGGACAGACTGAGAGGTGGGAAACAGGAACAAGAGGGCACAGCTGGAAGTTGAAAACTTATATGTGTCACAGGGACGTTGGGAAGTATTTCTTCAATCTTAGAGTAGTCATGAAGTGGAACGACCTGGAAAATGAAGTGGTAAAGGCAGGATCCATACATGGCTTTAAGAAGAGGTACGCAAAGTCTCTCGAAACCAGGAAAGCGTGAATCTACAAACGACCAGGGTAGAGGCGGGGGCCAGGAGCTGAGACTCGACCCCTGCAACCACATACTGGTGAGTACATATAGGTGAGTAAACACACACACAGGGGCCAGGAGCTTGGACTCGACCAATGCAACCTCAACTAGGTGAGTACACACACACGCTTATTTACATACATACACACACATATACACCCATACACACACACACACACACACACACACACACACACACACACACACACACACACACACACACATACACACACACACACACACATACACACACACACACACGCACACACACACACACACACGCACACAACCGAGGAAGAAGTGAAGAGGCTTCTGAGTGAGCTAGATACCTCAAAGGCAATGGGGCCAGATAACATCTCCCCATGGGTATTGAGAGAGGGAGCAGAGGCGCTATGTGTACCCCTAACAACAATATTCAATACATCTATCGAAACAGGGATATTGCCTGAGGCATGGAAGACAGCAAATGTAGTCCCAATCTTTAAAAAAGGAGACAGACATGAAGCATTAAACTACAGACCAGTGTCACTGACATGTATAGTATGCAAAATCATGGAGAAGATTATCAAGAAGAGTGGTGGAACACCTAGAAAGGAACGATCTCATCAACAGCAGCCAACATGGTTTCAGGGACGGGAAATCCTGTGTCACAAACCTACTGGAGTTCTATGACATGGTGACAGCAGTAAGACAAGAGAGAGAGGGGTGGGTGGATTGCATTTTCTTGGACTGCAAGAAGGCGTTTGACACAGTTCCACACAAGAGATTGGTGCAAAAACTGGAGGACCAAGCAGGGATAACAGGGAAGGCACTACAATGGATCAGGGAATACTTGTCAGGAAGACAGCAGCGAGTCATGGTACGTGGCGAGGTGTCAGAGTGGGCACCTGTGACCAGCGGGGTCCCGCAGTGCTGTTTCTGGTATTTGTGAACGACATGACGGAAGGAATAGACTCTGAGGTGTCCCTGTTTGCAGATGACGTGAAGTTGATGAGAAGAATTCACTCGATCGAAGACCAGGCAGAACTACAAAGGGATCTGGACAGGCTGCAGACCTGGTCCAGCAATTGGCTCCTGGAGTTCAATCCCACCAAGTGCAAAGTCATGAAGATTGGGGAAGGGCAAAGAAGGCCGCAGACGGAGTACAGTCTAGGGGGTCAGAGACTACAAACCTCACTCAAGGAAAAAGATCTTGGGGTGAGTATAACACCAGGCACATCTCCTGAAGCGCACATCAACCAAATAACTGCTGCAGCATATGGGCGCCTAGCAAACCACAGAACAGCATTCCGACATCTTAATAAGGAATCATTCAGGACCCTGTACACCGTGTACGTTAGGCCCATATTGGAGTATGCGGCACCAGTTTGGAACCCACACCTAGCCAAGCACGTGAAGAAACTAGAGAAAGTGCAAAGGTTTGCAACACGACTAGTCCCAGAGCTAAGAGGTATGTCCTACGAGGAGAGGTTAGGGGAAATCAACCTGACGACACTGGAGGACAGGAGAGATAGGGGGGACATGATAACGACATACAAAATACTGAGAGGAATTGACAAGGTGGACAAAGACAGGATGTTCCAGAGATTGGACACAGTAACAAGGGGGCACAGTTGGAAGCTGAAGACACAGATGAATCACAGGGATGTTAGGAAGTATTTCTTCAGCCACAGAGTAGTCAGTAAGTGGAATAGTTTGGGAAGCGATGTAGTGGAGGCAGGATCCATACATAGCTTTAAGCAGAGGTATGATAAAGCTCACGGCTCAGGGAGAGTGACCTAGTAGCGATCAGTGAAGAGGCGGGGCCAGGAGCTCGGACTCGACCCCCGCAACCTCAACTAGGTGAGTACTAGGTGAGTACACACACACACACACACACACACACACACACACACACACACACACACACACACACACACACACACACAAACACACACACACGAGGTATGTCCTACGAGGAGAGGTTAAGGAAAATCAAGCTGACGATACTGGATGACAGGAGGGATAGAGGGGACATGGTAACTAAATATAAACTACTGAAAGGAATTGATAATATGGATAAAGACAGAATGTTTCAGAGATGGGATACAACAACAAGGAGTCACAACTGGAAGTTGAAAACTTAGATGAGTCACAGGGATGTTAGGAAGTATTTCTTTAGTCATAGAGTTGTCAGAAGTGGAACAATCTGGAGAGTGATGTAGTGAAGGCAAGATCCATATATAGCTTTAAGAAGAGATACCATAAAATTCATGGAGCAGGGAGAGAGTGGACCCAGCAGAGGTCAGTGAAGAGGCGGGGCCAGGAGCTGTGAATCGACCCCTGCAACCACAAATAGGTAAGTACACACACACAAACACACACCAGGCCAACTTGTAACTAACATACACACAAAACACACACACACACACACACACTCGACCCCCGCAACCTCAACTAGGTGAGTACACACACACACACACACAGAGTGACTGAGTAGCGGCCAGTGAAGAGACGGGGCCAGGAGCTGAGACTCGACCCTTGCAACCACAACTAGGTGAGTACACACACATAAACACACACACACATCCACACACACACACACACACACACATCCACACACACACACACACACACACACACACACACACACACACACACACACACACACACACACACACACACACACACACACACACACGCAAGCGTTGGCACCCCACAACTTAAAAACTGGGTCACTGTCCTCTCAGAGTCCCGAGTGGCGATTTTTTCCTCGTAACTTCTCGCCTTCATTATATTTCTAAAGCGTCTCTAGTTTGTTTTATTTGTTAGAGAGGTGACGTGGTAGACAGGAGTCCTGCCTAGGTCAGTTTCACTCCCCCGCCACAACCACCATTCAACCTTCCATAATACGCAGAGACAAGAAAGAAAAAGAAACAAAAGAGTGTGGGAGTGGATAGAGCAATCAGCAGTGAGGGACAAATGCCAGGTTTTAGTGCCAGAGTGCCAGGGAGTGCCAGAAAGTGCCAGTTTCTTGTCTCACCTCCCACCCTAGTTACGTGGAAACTTGTTACGTGGAAAGTTTCTTGATGTACTCTTATCCACCAGTAGTGTATCCTTCCCTTCATGATCCCTTCAAGCAAGGAGTTCCTTCATGCAGGTGAAGGGTACTTCATCCAAGCTTCTCTCCTATTCTTCGTATCAAACCTTATTACCTCCCATTGCCCAAACGCTGTATGACTCCTACTGTGTTTACTGCGAATGAGTGCGATAATAATAATAATAATAATAATAATAATAATAATAATAATAATAATAATAATAATAATAATAATAATAATAATAATAATAATATTTTTATTATAATTATAAAAATAATAATAATAATAATCCATTACGGTTTTGTATAAGCAAGCACACGACCCAGGATGTTGGGAAGCACTGTATACACTTGGTGGTGGCAGTAAATGGGGTGTTTACACCTGGATGTATGAAAGCACTGTTGCATCTGTTACCTGTTAAAGGTTCCGGGGATCATCGCCCCCTTGACCCGCTCTCAGACCAAGCCTCCTATATTAGAACGGAAATATTACAGGAATAAAAATCTAGTAAGAAAAAAAAACACTGGCAAGTAAAGATAAGTGTATACTGAATGCAAGTGGAAATGAGTAAGAGTTACCTGTGTATCAACAGTATTCAATACCGACAACAACATAAGAATGGAGGAACACTGCAGAAGGCCTACTGGCCCATACAAGGCAGGTCCTTATCAAAACCACCCCTTCCCAAAGCTACCCAAGAATTTACTCCCGTACCCACGACACCAATCAAACCCAGCCCCCGCCACTCATATAGTTGTCCAATCTCTTCTTAAAGCTACCCAGTGTTGTTAGGTAAGACACATATGCAACAGTTAGGTATCTTTATTATGAAACGTTTCGCCTACACAGTAGGCTTCTTCAGTCAAGTACAGAAAAGTTGATAGAAGCAGAAGATACTTGAAGACGATGTAATCAGTCCATCACCCTTAAAGTTTTGAGGTGGTCAGTCCCTCAGTCTTCAAGTATCTTCTGCTTCTATCAACTTTTCTGTACTTGACTGAAGAAGCCTACTGTGTAGGCGAAACGTTTCATAATAAAGATACCTAACTGTTGCATATGTGTCTTACCTAACAACCTGTCGGTATTTTATACCATTTCTACCCAGTGTTACCCAATGTTACTGAATAACCATTCGTCTACATTACTGAATAACACTGATATACAACTTGCCAGACACAGCAACATCATGGAATCTTGATACAGAGATCACCACAACCTACTTGCTAACTCCTGGTACAACTCTTGGGCATGATCTACTTTCACTGGAAAATCCCGCCTAACAGTGACAATGCCTTCGTTTGACTCCAGTATGTAAACACTTATCATCCTGTCTGTGCTATAGATTCTTCAAGACTATGGTGCTCATCACTTGTTCCTAGACTGAGGGACTGATTGCCTCATTTTCCACTGCCATTAAGTCCATGCAGTGTATTGATAAAAGCCACTGGATGGCGAAACGTCTAGAAATTAAAGATACCTATATGCTGCACATGTGTCTTCTAACACGTTAATATGGCAGAAAGGCAGGCCAGCAATCTGCCAGGGTAGCAGGTGAGCGGAACAAACTGGTAGGTGGACTTAAGCCAACATTCTAGCTAGCTTTCAAAATGAGTAGGACAGATACGTCGCTATAATATTGGCATGTCACAGGCAGAATTTGTTTGTGACATGATAAAGCCCACATAGTAAACGTAGTCAATAAAGGTTTCTATATAACTACATTATGGACTCTTATATACTGGAGTCAGATGAGGTGAAGCAGTTAAAGCCACGTTACTGGTGGGCGGAACCCACTAGTGGGGTAATGCTCAGTGACTATCATGTAATGCTCAGTGATTATCATGTAATGCTCAGTGACTATCAGTGAAACGTACCGTTTATTAGTGAATGAGGAAGGCTTATAAGCTGTATTATTGCTTGACCGGTGACTATGTATCGTATTATGACAAGAGTAATCAATTACTTATTCATTACAACACAGGAAAACAAATAGTGAAGCAGGCAGGTAGGCAGACAGGCAGGCAGGCAGGCAGACAGGCGGGTTGGCAGGCAGGCAGGCAGACAGGTGGGCAGACAGGCAGGCAGATCGGCAGACAGGTAAACATCAGGCAACGAGACAGGGAGGCGGGGCAGGCAGGCAGCAGGCCATGGATATCACTGTTAGGGTAGGTCAGGGAAGGCTGTCAGCTGAGCACTGTTGCCACAGCCTCTGGTGAACCAAAACCACAATATACGGAAACTCGTAAACACCCGTGTGTGTGTGTGTGTGTGTGTTTATCTCATTCTCTCTCTCTCTCTCTCCCTTTCTCTCTCTAAATGGAGTGTTAGGGATAACCATTTAGGAAGATCATAGGATCAAAGTACGCTATAGACTTACTATCGCAACTGCAAGGAAAATATATAAGAAATTGTCGACAAACTCCTTATTGCCTTCAAGATATTCCTGAACTGTGGTGCCCATGTTGAACTGCTTACCCCAGCATCTCAGACCACTGCTTAGGTTAGGTAAGGTTCGTCAGGAAACAGGACAAGTGTTTCCTGACGCGGGTGATGACCCGCCGTTGGAGTTTTTGGTCATCTGACCGAGGCCTTCCACTGGCTTATCGGTCCAATTATAACCATTTGTTAGACCATTGGTAATAATGGTAGAATTACCAACAAAAAGTTAGGTAAACAGACAGCTGCAACTAATGTGACATTTTATCGTAGCAACGTTCCGCTCTCCAGGAGCTTTGTCAAGTCGTAACGGCTAGACGAAAGAAAATCAAATATCTACCCTAAAAATATATATTTTCTAAAAGTTCTCTTTTAAAATTATTGTTATATTTGTTATTGAAAAAATAGCAGAAAAAATATTAAGATTTTGCACCAAAATAAACTTAAACGCCTCGTCTAAACTTGTAAAACGAAGGTAATTAACTATAGCCAAAAAAAAAAAAATGGTTATAACTAATGACCATAATTTTTAAACGGGTGAACCGGTAAGCCTGCGGAAGGCCTCGGTCAGATGACCAAAAGCTCCAACGGCGGGTCATCATCTAAGACCCGTGTCAGGAAACACTTCATCTGTTTTCTGACGAACCTTACCTAACCTAACCTAACTATAACTTAATCCTACTAAACATATCGTAGGTCAGTCTATATCTGGTATTAATTAATATCAATGATACACATTCTAGTTACGTTTAGATAAATTTTCACAACACTATTGCGTAAATGAATTTTCACTCTATTATTCGGCATAACATATACACACACAAAACACACACACACACACACACACACACACACACACACACACACACACACACTATATATATATATATATATATATATATATATATATACGTATATATATAAACGATTGAAGGGACAGTTGAGTAAAGGAAGTGTGTGAGGGGAGGGCGGGTCCCACTGACAGAGGCATTAAGTGCAAGCAAGTACACCACTAGTGTGTGTGTGTGTGTGTGTGTGTGTGTGTGTGTGTGTGTGTGTGTGTGTGTGTGTGTGTGTGTGTGTGTGTGTACTCACCTAATTGTGGTTGCAGGGGTCGAGACTCAGCTCCTGGCCCCAACTCTTCACTGAGTGCTACTAGGTCCTCTCTCTCCCTGCTGCATGAGCTTTATCATACCTAACTCTCCTATCCTCCAGTATCGTCAGGCCGATTTCCCTTAACCTTTCTTCGTAGGACATTCCCCTTAGCTCTGGAACTAACCTTGTCGCAAACCTTTGCACTTTCTCTAATTTCTTGACGTGCTTGATCAAGTGCGGGTTCCAAACAAGTGCTGCATACTCCAGTAAGGGCCTGACGTACAAGATGTACAGTGTCTTGAACGGTTCCTTAGTAAGGTATCGGAACTCTATTCTCAGGTTTGCCAGGCGCCCATATGCTGCAGCAGTTATCTGGTTGATGTGTGCTTCCGGAGACGTGCTCGGTGTTATACTCACCCCTTATACCCTGCGGTCTTCTCTGATCTTCCCCGATCTTCATGACTTTGCATTTGGCGGGGTTAAATTCGAGAAGCCAGCCTGCCCAGGTCTCTTTGGAGTCCTGCCTGATCCTTATCTGATTTAATTTTCCTCATTAACTTCACATCATCTGCGAGCAGGGACACTTCTGAGTCTAACCCTTCCATCATGTTATTCACTTATACCAAAAATAGCACTGGTCCAAGGACCGACCCCTTTGGGACCCCACTCGTCACAGGTGCCCACTGTGATACCTCATCACTTACCATGATTCGTTGTTGCCTCTTTGTCAGGTATTCTCTGATCCATTGCAGTGCCCTTCCTGTTATACGCGCCTGATCCTCTAGCTTCTGCACTAATCTCTTGTCAGGAACTGTGTCAAAGGCCTTCTTGCAGTCCAAGAAGATGCAATCAACCCAACCTTCTCTCTCGTGTCTTACTTCTGTTACTTTATCATAAAACTCCAAAGGTCTGTGACACAGGATTTGCCTTCCATAAATCAGTGCTGGTTGGCGTTTATACTCTTGTTCCGTTCCAGGTGCTCCACCACTCTCCACCTAATAATCTTCTCCATGACTTTGCATACTATACACGTCAGTGACACAGGTCTATAGTTTAGTGCCTCTTTTCTGACTTTTTTTTTAAAAATGGGAACTACATTTGCCGTCTTCCATACCTCAGGCAGTTGCCCAGTTTCAAGGGATGTGAAGATTGTAGTTAGTGGCACACACAGCATTTCTGCTCCCCCTCTAAGGACCCACAGGGAGATGTCCGGTCCCATTGCCTTTGAGGTATCAAGGTCCCTTAGCAGCTTCTTCACCTCTTCCTCAGTTGTATGTCATCCAACACTTGTTGGTATATTCTTTGCTGGTATCCCCCTCTTTTCTTTCCTCTCAGAGGCCTTCTTCTGTGTGTGTGTGTGTGTGTGTGTGTGTGTGTGTGTGTGTGTGTGTGTGTGTAGTGAGTCAAGCCAAAATTATGCACAGCAACATCAAATAGTAAAAATTTTGTACTCTTCATTTATGATTTCCTCTCTCTCTCTCTCTCTTTACACAGGGTTTGACAAGGTTAAGGATCCCTAACTTTATTGACAAGCTATTTACAGGTTAAGGATTCCTAACTTTATTGGCAAGCTAAGAGCTGTTACCTACATCAGCTCATTTGAAAGCATTTTTATTGTTATGAGACATACAAGTAGGGAACAGGATGAAGTTGGAGCCATCTGTGGGCCAGCATTTTCATTTGATCAACTGACTTTATCTCGTTGACATCATTATGCTCTCTCTCTCCCTCTCTCTCTCTCTCTCTCTCTCTCTCTCTCTCTCTCTCTCTCTCTCTCTCTCTCTCTCTCTCTCCATGGGAACACCACTTCAAACAACACCTGACAACGACAAAAGAGACTGTTTTAAAAAAAGCAAAATTCATTAGTTTATCTGAGTCTCAGCTTCTGGCACTCATCCCTATTCCCCTTCCTCCTCTACCACTATTCTCATCCTCTCACTCTCCCTTCGCCTCTTCTCTTTCCCCTCCCATCCCATTCCCCCTTCTATTTCTTTCCACACACCCCTCCTCCCCTCCGCACCCTTCTGTATATGTATATACATATATGTGCATATGTATGTGAATGTGTGTATATGTATGTAGATGCACATCTTATAACATCCATCTTTCTCTTCACCGGTTTTCCTTCTGCCTCCTTTGCATAATTTCTCTTGCCCCCGTCCTAGGATGGTGCAGTTATTGAAATGAACATTACATTCTTCATATACATGGGATAGGCTGTCATGAGAGATGGCACTTCCCAAGTGATAGTAACTCCAGCTCTGATGGAAGGAAACCCTTGAAGCTGCCGTAGCCGATGAAGTCTTACTGAAACGCTTTATAATATCCTCACTGCCCCACTTGAGTCTCCCAGTTCAGGCTGACCAGATTCCAAAACCTCGTATAAGCCTCCATCCTGCGTGCGTAATGAAATATGCCAGGGAAACACAACTAGCCTTTGCACACAATGTGAGATTGTCATACAAAATAATGTAATAGCACACTACTGATGCATTCAATTTCATTGAAAAAAAAAAAACTCTCCTCCCTCTCCTCTTCTCCTCATGGTGGCTCTGGCACTATGCCAAGTAACTCGTCCGTTCGCCTGGCTCTCCCCAACATTGGTTGCCTAGTACATCGACCACTTCCATTAAAAAAGATAAGAGCTGTTCCAGCCTGGCTTAATGATCACGCAATAAGACCAGTGATGCAGCTGTGGCAATATTCCACGTAGTAACACACAAATGCCACCACCCAAAAGGAAAATATAACGAATACAAAAGACAAAAGGAGAGCACCTGAAAGAAGAGAACGTGTAGTGGCAGCAGTAATACACTGACAGTCTCCTGAATGTGGGCTGCAAACACCAGTGTTATAAGTTGATATAACACAACAGCGGAGTTTGGTAACTCCTACCTGTGGCCAGGTGTGTGTGTGTGTGTGTTAGTTACCATTTTGTCCTAGGCACATGTCGATTAGACACTAGGCCTGTTGTATGTGTGTGTGTGTGTGTGTGTGTGTGTGTGTGTGTGTGTGTGTGTGTGTGTGTGTGTGTGTGTGTGCGTGTGTGTGTGTGTGGTGTGATGTGTGTGTGATGTGTGTGTGATGTGTGTGTGATGTGTGTGTGATGTGTGTGTGATGTTTTTGTGATGTGTGTGTGTGTGTGTGTGATGTGTGTGTGTGTGTGTGTGTGTGTGTGTGTGTGTGTGTGTGTGATTGTGTGTGATGTGTGTGTGTGTGATGTGTGTGTGTGTGTGATTGTGTGTGATGTGTGTGTGTGATGTGTGTGTGATGTTCGTGTGTGATGTGTGTGTGATGTGTGTGTGTGTGTGTGTGTGTGTGTTTGTGTGTGTGTGTGTGTGTGTGTGTGTGTGTGTGCTCACCTAGTTGAGGTTGCAGAGGTCGAGTCCAAGCTCCTGGTCCCTCCTCTTCACTGGTCGCTACTAGGTCACTCTCCCTGAACCGTGAGCTTTATCATACCTCTGCTTAAAGCTATGTATGGATCCTGTGTGTGTGTGTGTGTGTGTGTGTGTGTGTGTGTACTCACCTAGTTGAGGTTGTATGGGTCTGACGTACACGGTGTACAGTGTGGTGAATGACTCGTTGCTTAGATGTTGAAACGCTATTAAGTTTGTCAGACACCCATAAGCTGCAGCAGTTATTTGATTGATGTACACCTCAGGGGATGTGCTCGTTATGATATACAGCCTTTCACCCGCGAGCCTGTAGTCCGTCTGCGGTTTTCTTTATCCTTCCCCAAGCTACATAACTTTGCATTTGATGTGGAGTCATTTGTCGGACTAGGCTTGTAGCCTGTCCAGATACCTTTGAAGCTTTTCTTGGTCCTCGTCCGTTTGTATTCTCATTAGTTTTACGTCGTCTGCAAACAGAGGCACATGTGACTCTATCATAAGAGTTAGTTCCAGACTTTGGAACATAACTTCTCCAGGCTGAGGGACTGACAACCTCAAATCTACGACTTTAAGGGTGATGGACTGATTACATCGTCTTCACATCTCTACTGCTCCTGCATACTTTCTGTACTCGACTGATGAAGCCTACTGTGTAGGCGAAACGTTTCGGAAGAAAGTTGCCTAAATGTTGCCTATGTGTCTTAACTACCAACCCATAAAAGCATAAGACTGGAGGAACACTGCTGCAGGCCTAGTGGTCCATACACGGTAGGTCCTTATATAAACAAATCATTCCCACCCATCCATTTGCCCAGCCTTTTCCCAGTCACCCTTAAATACCTCAGGTATTAATCAGACCCAGCCCGCCTCACTCATAAATCTGCCTAAGGTCTTAGCTTCCATTACTCTACTCAGCAGATTGTTCCACGCATCGACAACTCTGTCTGAAAACCAGTACTTATCTACGTACCTTCTAAATCTAAATTTATCGAATTTAAATCTGTTATTTCTGTTTTTTTATTTGATTCGATATCATCAGTACTTTATTTATATCGTCTTTGTTTATGCCCATCATCCACGTATATACTTCAATGATATCTCCTTTCATTATATGCTTCTCAAGAGAGGGAAGGCTCAAGGTCCTCAACATATCTTCATGAGAGATTCGTTATAGAGTGGATTAATATTGTCATCCTTCTCTGTATGTTCTCCAATGCATTTATATCCATTCTGTAGTATGGCGACCAAAACTGAACTGCACAATCCAAGTAAAGCCTAACTAGAGATGTATAGAGCTTTAAAATAGCTTTTGCACTTCTGTTACTTATACCTCTTGATATAAATCCAAGTAAACTGTTAGCTTTATTGCTCACACTTAGGAACTGTTGTCTTGGCTTTAGATTTCTGCTTACCATGACTCCCAAGTCTTTTTCACATTCTGTATGATCAAGCTCTATACCACCTAGTTTATATCTATAAGGGATATTTTCGTTCCCAAAGACTAGGACTTGTCCACATTGAACTGAATCTGCCCCTTTTCAGAGCATGACATTAATTTGTTTTAATCCTGCTGAAGTCCACTGGTGTCCTCATCAGAATCTATTATTCTGCCTATTTTTGAGTCATCAGAGAATTTACTCATGTCACTCGTTATTCCTTCGTCAGAGTCATTAATGTAAATTATGAACACCAATGGGCCCAAAATTTATTCTTGTGGAACGTCACTATTAACCGGTCCCCACTCAGACTTGACCCTTTTAATGAAATACTATCTGCTTCCTATTGGTCAGCCATGCCTCGATCCGTGTTGGAACTTTACCTCCTGTGCCAAGAACTGCCGCTTTTCTTAACAGTCTATTGTAAAGTGGTCTATCGAAGGCCGTACTGAAATCCAAATAAACAACATTATGTTCTGTATCGCTGTCCACTGCCTCAAAAGCTTTATTAAAGAATGCCAGTAAATTTGTCAGGGAGTAACCTCTTGTGAATCCACGCTGAGACTCATTAATCAAATTATGCTCACTAAGGTGGTTTCTAATAATATCGGTTATAATTAATTCTAATAATCTGCTTACTATAGACGTCAGGCTTACTGGGCGGTAATCTGATGGAAATGACTTAACCTATGATTTAAATATAGGAATTACATTAGCCATCTTACACATCTCCGGTACAACCCCAGTCTGAATTGATGCGATAGACAGGCCCTTCTGTCATCCCATTCAAGTATACAAGAAACAACATCAGCAATTGGACTGACCCTTGCGGAGCCCCACTAGACACATACACCCATTCCGACACCTCGTCAGGTACCATCGCTCGTTTCCTTCCTGTCAGGTATTCCCTGATCCATTGCAGTGCTTTTCCTGTTATTCCTTCCTGCTCCTTTAGCTTTGTGTGTTAGTTATCATTTTGTCCTAGGCACATGTCGATTAGACACTAGGCCTGTTGTATGTGTGTGTGTGTGTGTGTGTGTGTGTGTGTGTGTGTGTGTGTGTGTGTGTGTGTGTGTGTGTGTGTGTGTGTGTGTGTGTGTGTGATGTGTATGTGTGATGTGTGTGTGTGATGTGTGTGTTATGTGTGTGTGTTATGTGTGTGTTATGTGTGTGTGTTATGTGTGTGTGTTGTGTGTGTGTGTGTGTGTGTGTGTGTGTGTGTGTGTGTGTGTGTGTGTGTGTGTGTGTGTGTGTGTGTGTGTGTGTGATGTGTGTGATGTGTGTGTGTTATGTGTGTGTGTGTTATGTGTGTGTGTGTTATGTGTGTGTGTTATGTGTGTGTATTTGTGTGTGTTATGTGTGTGTGTTATGTGTGTGTGTGTTATGTGTGTGTCTTATGTGTGTGTGTTGTGTGTGTGTGTGTGTGTGTGTGTGTGTGTGTGTGTACTCACCTCACCTAGTTGTACTCACCTAGTTGAGGTTGCGGGGGTCGAGTCCGAGCTCCTGGCCCCGCCTCTTCACTGATCGCTACTAGGTCACTCTCCCTGAGCCGTGAGCTTTATCACACCTCTGCTTAAAGCTATGTATGGATCCTGCCTCCACTACATCGCTTCCCAAACTATTCCACTTACTGACTACTCTGTGGCTGAAGAAATACTTCCTAACATCCCTGTGATTCATCTGTGTCTTCAGCTTCCAACTGTGTCCCCTTGTTACTGTGTCCAATCTCTGGAACATCCTGTCTTTGTCCACCTTGTCAATTCCTCTCAGTATTTTGTATGTCGTTATCATGTCCCCCCTATCTCTCCTGTCCTCCAGTGTCGTCAGGTTGATTTCCCTTAACCTCTCCTCGTAGGACATACCTCTTAGCTCTGGGACTAGTCTTGTTGCAAACCTTTGCACTTTCTCTAGTTTCTTTACGTGCTTGGCTAGGTGTGGGTTCCAAACTGGTGCCGCATACTCCAATATGGGCCTAACGTATACGGTGTACAGGGTCCTGAACGATTCCTTATTAAGATGTCGGAATGCTGTTCTGAGGTTTGCTAGGCGCCCATATGCTGCAGCAGTTATTTGGTTGATGTGCGCTTCAGGAGATGTGCCTGGTGTTATACTCACCCCAAGATCTTTTTCCTTGAGTGAGGTTTGTAGTCTCTGACCCCCTAGACTGTACTCCGTCTGCGGCCTTCTTTGCCCTTCCCCAATCTTCATGACTTTGCACTTGGTGGGATTGAACTCCAGGAGCCAATTGCTGGACCAGGTCTGCAGCCTGTCCAGATCCCTTTGTAGTTCTGCCTGGTCTTCGATCGAGTGTATTCTTCTCATCAACTTCACGTCATCTGCAAACAGGGACACCTCAGAGTCTATTCCTTCCGTCATGTGTGTGTGTGTGTGTGTGTGTGTGTGTGTGTGTGTGTGTGTGTGTGTGTGTGTGTGTGTGTGTGTGTGTGTGTGTGTGTGTGTGTATGTGTGTGTGTGATGTCTGTGTGATGTCCGTGTTATGTGTGTGTTATGTGTGTGTGTTATGTGTGTGTTATGTGTGTGTTATGTGTGTGTGTTATGTGTGTGTGTGTGTGTGTGTGTGTGTGTGTGTGATGTGTGTGTGGTGTCTGCGTGTGATGTGTGTGTGTTATGTGTGTGTGTTATGTGTGTGTGTGTTATGTGTGTGTGTGTTATGTGTGTGTATGTGTGTGTGTTATGTGTGTGTGTTATGTGTGTGTGTGTTATGTGTGTGTGTTATGTGTGTGTTGTGTGTGTGTGTGTGTGTGTATGTGTGTGTGTGATGTCTGTGTGATGTCCGTGTTATGTGTGTGTGTTATGTGTGTGTGTTATGTGTGTGTTATGTGTGTGTTATGTGTGTGTGTTATGTGTGTGTGTTATGTGTGTGTGTGTGTGTGTGTGTGTGTGTGTGTGTGTGTGTGTGTGTGTGTGTGTGTGTGTGTGTGTGTGTGTGTGTGATGTGTGTGTGTGATGTATG